>NW_020664417.1:5386929-5420033 GCF_002925995.2 Terrapene triunguis | reverse complement strand
GGGGGGGGGGGGGGGGGTTGCTCTGTGACTTTGTGGCGGGGGAGGGCAGTTACAGATCTTATGCAGCGGTCCTTATCCTGGCTCACAGATCCACGCAGCAGGGGATCTGTAACCCTACTCCCCCTGCCAGAAAGTCACATAGCCGACACATACACGCAGTCCCCCCCAGGAGTGCTAGCAGGCTCCATTGAAATAACCAGTGCACCAGTGCGGAGCCTGTCATTCCGGGAGTTTAGAAGCATCATTTGCATCAGAACACTAAACCCGCCCCCCGCCACAGTCTGCGTCCCCGGTTTAAAACATTCCTGCGAAAACAGCAATACAGAGAACGGTGTTCATTAACAAAATAGAACTGATTTTATTTTTTGGGAAGGGGAAGGGGGTGAAGGGGGTATGTAACTGGAGAGGATAGTCAAAATGAACGGGGCAGGTTCAGCTTTTCTGTACACAAACTGAAAAGTCACAGGTTGCCCTGCTCACTCAGGAACCTAGCTTTCAAAGCCTCCCGGATGCACAGCGCATCCCGCTGGGATCTTCTAATCGCCCGGCTGTCTGGCTGGGCGTAATCAGCAGCCAGGCTATTTGCCTCAACCTCCCACCCCGCCATAAAGGTCTCCCCCTTGCTCTCACAGAGATTGTGGAGCACACAGCAAGCTGCAATAACAATGGGGATATTGGTTTCGCTGAGATCACAGCGAGTCAGTAAGCTTCTCCATCTCCCCTTGAGACGGCCAAAAGCACACTCCACCACCATTCTGCACTTGCTCAGCCGGTAGTTGAAGAGTTCTTTTTCACTGTCCAGGGCGCCAGTATAGGGCTTCATGAGCCAGGGCATTAGCGGGTAGGCTGGGTCCCCGAGGATCACTGTAGGCATCTCCACATCCCCAACAGTTATCTTGTGGTCCGGGAAGTAAATACCTTCCTGCAGCCGTCTAAACAGACCAGAGTTCCTGAAAACCCGAGCGTCATGAACCTTGCCCGGCCATCCGACGTTGATGTTGGTAAAACGTCCCCTGTGGTCCACCAGTGCTTGCAGCACCATTGAAAAGTACCCCTTTCTGTTGATGTACTGGCTGGCCTGGTGGCCCGGTCCCAGGATAGAGATGTGAGTCCCATCTATAGCCCCACCGCAGTTTGGGAATCCCATCGCAGCGAAGCCATCTATGATGGCCTGCGCGTTTCCCAGGGTCACTACCTTTGACAGCAGTACCTTCACGATTGCCTTGGCTACTTGCAGGACAACAACCCCCACGGTAGATTTGCCCACGCCAAAGTGGTTCGCGACTGACCGGTAGCTGTCCGGCGTTGCAAGCTTCCAGAGGGCTATGGCCACTCGCTTCTGGACAGTCAGGGCTGCTCGCATGCGGGTGTCCTTGCGCTTCAGGGCAGGGGACAGCAACTCACAAAGTTCCAGGAAAGTCCCCTTCCGCATGCGAAAGTTTCGCAGCCACTGGGATTCATCCCAGACCTGAAGCACTATGCGGTCCCACCAGTCCGTGCTTGTTTCCCGGGCCCAGAATCGCCGTTCAACAAAATCCACATGCCCCATTGCAAACGTGATGTCCTCGGCGCTGGGTGTCGTGGTTTCTGACAGGCGTGTGCTACTCTCGGAGTTCAGGTCCTCACTCCGCTGCCGTAGCCTCCTCGCCTGATTTCTCTCTATCTGCCTCTGTGAAAGGTGCATGATGAGCTGCGAGGCGTTGACAACGGTCACAACTGCAGCGATGGTCGCAGCGGGATCCATGCTCGCGGTGCTGTGGCGTCCGCGCTGTCACTGACCAGAAAAGTGCGCGAACTGATTTCCCGCCGGCGCTTTCAAGGAGGGAGGGAGGGCGGTAGTGACGATTGGATGACGACAGTTACCCAAAAACACCCTCGAGACATTTTTTTCCCCCAGAAGGCATTGGGGGCTCGACCCAGAATTCCAATAGGCAGCGGGGACTGCGGGAACTGTGGGATAGCTGCCCACAGTGCACTGCTTCCAATGTCGACGCTTTCCCTGGTAGTGTGGACTGACAAAGTCGAATTACTGTCCTTGGTGTGGACACACACGTTCGACTTTCTAATATCGATTGCAAATATTCGACTTAACTAAAATCGAACTACTCTCGTAGTGTAGACATACCCTTAGATCTATTTGAATTAAATAGGAAAGATTATCTTTCCGAAGACAACTCTTTGCATTTTCTTCAGTTGAGCTGTTGCACACCACAAGTTAATAACATTGTTACTTGATAAAACAGTTTGTTCACCATATTGCCAACATCCAATAAGCTTCTTAAGTCAAAAAAAAAAATCAATTAATCCTGAAGTAACTGCAACACCAACTACAAAACCCACACACAAATGTAAGCTAAAATAGGAGTAAAGAAAAATTATGAAAAGAACACCAAATGGCTAATTCCACTGCAAATGGTTGAAAAAAAATTAAATAAAAAAAGTGGCTACAAACACAGCTTTACCATCCACACCAAAGCTATGCGTTGTAAGTCCATCTTATAGGAGAAACAGAAGATATCAAAACAAAACTAAGGACAACATTGAGTCTATTTCTTGAGGGCATTCAGAAAGTTAGTGGCAAAATTACACACATGCCCACCTAATCAATGACAACAGAAAACACCAGGAACACCCAACACAGGCCCCAGGGCAGGGATCCACATAAGTGCATTGCAAAAGGAATGGTTCTGAGAATAAGAAATAGTTGTATGATCAGAAAGCCATTGAGGTTCACAGATTATAGCTAGTGTCAGATGTCTCATATCCTGACTTTCCTCCTCTAATGTTTCTGTATATTTTATTAATTGGCTCTAGCAGTTTGTGGCTGTTTCTTAGTTGATATATTGTATTTACATTTGATTTTTTTGTTGGAGGAAAAAATGTAGCAGCCATTAATCCCTGCTATGTCATAAAAACACAGCCTTTTGTAACCTTAATAAGTCATGTGACAGAGGCCAGGAAATATATTTGTCTCTCTCAGGGCTTGTCTATACAGGTAAGTTTACAGCATTACTATACCTCTTCCTGTGGACTAGGGTGACCAGACAGCAAGTGTGAAAAATCAGGACAGGGGATTGGGGGGGGGGGGTTAAACAGGAGCCTATATAAGAAAAAGACCCAAAAATCGGGACTGTCCCTATAAAATCAGGATATCTGGTCACCCTACTGTGGACGCTTTCCAGAATATGAATGCCCACACAGGAAGTTAAATTATATCAGTATAATTATACCAGTACAGTCATACTGGTAAACCTCCCCATGTAGACACCACCTTACAAGCAATCCTTTGCATCATCTCCGTTTTGTTTGCATGACCTTACAGATAGTCTTCAGCAGTGCTATCTTGCAATACCTTCCTAGGAAAACAAGGGCCAGATTCAGCACACACTCTACTCCCTTCCTGCTGCTCAGCTGGTGCAAAGAGACCATTAAAAACTGACTTAAAAGGACAACTGTGGATTTGTCCTGGTGTGGAGAGTCTGCTGGGGGCAGAAAAAGCTGTGTACCAGACTGTGCTGTGCTCCAGTGATCCCTGCTGGTACAACAGTCCCTTGGGATTGCTACTAACCTACATAAATTAGAGCTTCCCTAAGGCTGCTCTAAATTATGGGGAGGGAGAGGAGGCTGAACTGCCTTGAGGATTAGAAGAACAGAAAATACTTTTAGCCCTTCTCTTGGATCCTTCACTAATTGGAGCTCAGCTGGAAATTAGGAACTAATCCAATGTGTCTTTAGTTAAGGAGAATTTCACAGAATATTTACACTGCAGTGTTCCAGAATAACCAAAGTACTAGAGAGTCACTTAAGAGCTGATAGAGAATTTCTGGAAGGAAATATTACAGTGATATAATGGCTGGTCACTAAAGTTGGGTGTTTGGATTAAATGGATCTATATGAAAAATATATAGGTAAAGACACCAAAAGTTTACACTTAAATCTGATAAAACCTCAGAAGAACATAGACATTATGTGTGTTGTAAGTGAAATGAAAATGGTCTGAACACTGTAGGTCCTGAAACAGAATTGAAAACATGTTTTATAGGTTGATGTTAAAGTATAATTTATGCCAAATGTATTGATTTAAGGTTTATAGTAATGCTACTACTACCCATTATATAGGAGCGCTGACAGCTTGAAAACCAGTTAATTTTAAAAAGGTTAAGTAGTTTCAGGTGCTACACCTGCTCTTTGACTCTACCTACTAATTGTTGTATTTTTACACTAATTTTCAAAAATCTCTCTTTCCTAGTTTTCCAGTCTGGATAAAGCCACACAAAACAAGAGAAACTGACTCACTATTAAGACAAAACTATGAAAAGACCGCTGTCAAAAAACACAAAAATCAAGCAAACTTGCAAAAACAGTTTTCACCCATCTAATTGTTTTCATTTACATTTAAAGAGTACTGTAACAATGGTAGTAATTTCATTTTTGGAAATAAGTGTGATTTTTCTTAATTGACTGATTCCCTTTAAACAAAATCACTAAGAGTTTTCCTCTTGGTCTTATGCCTTCTGCAAGCAAGAGCCACTACGGTGTGGCTCTGCTGCCTAGGAGTGGGGAAGGATGCCTCTTTCCAGAGCTGAGCCCCGTTATTCAGGCTGGATGCTGGAGGCACAATTTGGCCATAAACAACTCAATATGACTGGGTAGTTGAGTAACTCCTATGTCTTGAACATCAGCTGCTAAACATGAAGGAGGGTGAAGTAAAGAAAGAACTTAGTGTTGCTTACCAATGCCAATAATCTGCCATCTTCCTTCATAGCCAGAAAACGATTTGCACATACACCTTTGATTGACACCACTCCTCTTTCTTCTGCCTGAAGTTGCAATTTGACTAGGAACAAAGAGATAAAGTCAGTTCTCAAAGCCATTGCTATTTTAACATCTAACAAAGATTAAGCTGGACAAAGACCTGGATGTAGCTGTGACGTTGCTCTCCATATGCTTTATGAAAATATGCTTATGAATGTGACTATGATGTAATTGAAATATGCTTTATGCAAAAGATCTCTTGTAAGGTATCATTACAAAGCTTATAATCTACTGAATGTGTTCATCTTATTTGTATGCATGTATCGTTCTCATATCTGAAGCTAGAAATATCAAGTATAACTCTGGTCCTCAAGCCTTCCTGTGTATGTGTGGACCAGCCCATAGGTAATGAAGAATGAGGTCTTCAGTGACATGTGACCATGTCCCCTGATAATGAAATCCATCTTAAATCTGGTACTTTTCCATTTAGAAGGAGGGGTGGGGACCCAGAAAGACAAAAGATTCCCGCCTTGTGCCAAAGCTATATAAGGGGGTGGAGCAAAACAAAGGTGGCTGCTAGTCATGAGAAAGCCCCTGTTTTCCACCTAAGATGTCTGCTGGAACTAACAAGGACTGTATCAGGGGAAAGGATTGAGCCCAGACTAGGAAGGAGTCTAGTCTGAGAGAAAAGCTTATTGGACATCTCTGAGGGTGAGCTATTACCTGTAATCAGTTTCTTAATGTAATATATTTGGCTTAGACTTGTGTGTTTTTGCTTTATTTTGCTTGGTGACTTACTTTGTTCTGTCTGTTATTACTTGAAACTACTTAAATCCTACTTTTTATACTTAATAAAACCACCTTGGTTTATTAATGAACCCAGAGTAAGTGATTAATACCTGGGGGTATTAATACCCCAAAATAACAAACCAGTAACCACTTCGTCTGTTCTCCAGCCACCACACTCAAAACTCACTTAAAATCACTACCAGTGTCTCAAAGCAATCAGCTGTGAACGTCACAAAGCAATCCTGCTCAACTATGCCACTGTGACAGGTTCGGTCACAGAGACCCCCTTGGAACGGTCACCTGATGTGCTGAAGTTACCTCTAAGTCAGTTTTCCTGCATAAAGCTTATACAGGGTAAACTCAAAATTGTCCACCCTCTATAACACTGATAAAGAGACATGCACAGCTGTTCGCTCCCCCAGGTATTAATCACTTACTCTGGGTTAATTAATGAATAAAATCACTTCTGTTTACTATCAGGTGACATGGTCACATGTCACTGAAGACCTCATTCTTCATTACCCACCGCCTGGCCCACTTGTACACAGGAAGGCTTGCAGGTAAATAAACCTCCAAAACCAATTGTCCTAGTCAATGGGAGCCATCAAGATTCTAAACTACCATTAATGGCCCACACTTTGCATAATTACAATAGGACCTCAGAGTTATACTTGATATTTCTAGCTTCAGATACAAGAATGATACATGCATACAAATAGGATGAACACACACAGTATATTATAAGCTTTGTAATGATACCTTACAAGAGACCTTTTGCATAAAGCATATTTCAGTTACATCATAGTCACATTCATAAGCATATTTTCATAAAGCATATGGAGAGCAACATCACAGTAGCATATTACAGGGAGATTAGAGGTGGAAAATTAAATTTTCCAACTCTATAATCTAATAAGGAAAATGCACAATAAAACACAAATTAAATAGTTATCACCAGACTTGCACTATAACCCTATAAAAGGGATCTTACATACCTGTTATGTATACATATGCTTCTATGTATAGGTCAGAATCAGCACAAATTCCTAAAAAAACAGGAACATTTATGGTGGTTGTATTGGGGAAGCCATAGTTAAGGTTGAAAGGATATTCACATTTAAAGTAGGACAGAAGTCCCTTTGTTTCACACTTTAATGACTGAATTTAGTCTCTAAGTTCAGCACAGTTAACTACTTATACGATATGTGAATTTCTATGTAATTTCCTTAAGTAAAATGTTTACTAACATTTCAAAGTCAATATTTTCTACACTTTACTTGTAAAGAAGTACCTACATTCAATCTAGATTGTTGGATATAAGACATTAGACTTTTGTGCATTAAAGGCATGAATCTGCACTGTAGTGGTATCTTACGATCATTTATTATTTGTATTACAATAGTAGCCAGGGGGTTCATTATGTTACACAGACATACTAAGAGACTGTCCTGTGTCAAAGCCCTAGGACACAGCTGGGAATTAGAGGGACACATTGAGCCAAACTGTATTGCAAAAAATTGTCAATAAAGGTTTCTAATTTTCCTCAGAAGTGTTCTGCAGCAGGGAGAGCTGACCTGGCCACTGGGAAGGCAGAAAAAGCTAGAAGGAACTTCAGCAGGCAGGGTAGTCCCCTGGTGCCAGTGACTCACTGATTTTACCCCCCCAGCTGCAAGGAAGCTGTGGCTCTTAGCACTAAGATGGAATTGACATTATACAGAAACAAAACTGACCAGATGAATAGATTCACCTTGAGAGTAGATTACTGAACAGGCCAGATCCTCAGTTGATGTAAATTGGTGTAGTTCAGTGGATTTATGCCAATCTACATTTTTGGAGGCTCTAGTCCAAAATGTTCAAGCTTTGCTTAAGTGTTCTAAGAAGTTTACATATTCCACTATCTTGGTCTGTGTAATATTTAAATAGTTTACTATGAGAAGTATTTGACTTGTACCCTTTAACTAACCTAGAGTAAAGAATAAAACAGTTCTAAGGGACTAGGTACTACTTAAAATAATGCAATGTTTCTTTTAGGGTTTTTTTCCCTGTGAGGAAGGGGAATGGAAGTTATGGCCTATTTTTATGTATTCTTTACCACAATCCAAAGGGATTTTTCTTTTGAGATTTCTCTTTAGCAAGCCACCACTGAAAGATGTGTACAATTAAGAGATTTTTAAAAAACTGTGGACACGGAAGGGGGGGAGGGGAGAGAGAATATCTTCTTGATACCTATTCTGTTAAATATCAAAATTAAGAATTAGTCTGGTTTGTCATATTTTCATGTAGGCTTTAATAAGAGTTTGTAGAAAATCCACTAATTAAAAACATTTAAAAATGAAGTAAGATTAAACTAAAATGTTTGCCTTACTCTATGGGGATTGAAATGGATCCTTATGAATCACCACTTGCCTATTGTATTTTTACATAAAAGAAGGAAAGAACCAATTCACATCACTTATGGATAGTCCCCAAAATGGACTTTAAATATTTAACTGGTCCAACTTGTCCATGTGGTACAGAAACCTGTTTAGTCATAAACAGGCATTTGAAGTGTTTAATAATGGAATTATTATTAGAGTGTCAAAATTACAATTCCCATTTAAGCCAATTATTAAACCAAAACTGTGCTTGTAAATAGATACAGAAATCTGCAATACAGCTGTCTACCTTTTGGGTGAGGGGAGAGTGTGGAGAGTAATGTTGGGGAAGCATTCACCATACACTTAATGAGATGACCTAGATACAGTTGTGTGAAGTATGTGTGAAAAGTAATATTGGGTTACATCTGGCAAGGGCTCCTTAGGTTTCCTGATGTCTTTCAGAAAGAAGTTATAGGGGCACTGTCAAATTAAATATGAACCAAAGTTTAAATTGTGAAAATAATTTAAAAAAAAAAACCCTCAAAACCCATACAATTGTTTCCACAATTAAACAATAAACAAGAAGTGTTGTTTTAAACAAACATCCCCATGCAGTGTTTCAAAACTACTGCAGCATAGAGAGCCCCAAAGTGAAACCGACCTCATTGATTTTCATTGTCCATGCTGAGAAATACAAAGCAAACAGAGCCAAAATATTGACAAACTAAATTTTAAGGCACTATACTATGCTCCTGAAGAATGTGGGTTTAAGTCTTGCTCGCTCTCACACGGAAAGGCCACATCCAGCTCACCCAGCTGCAAAATGGGTACCCAGTCCACTGGGTTAGGGCAGTCAAAGATGGTAGGATAGTTTTAAACAAAAAACAGATCAACCAACCAAACACAAAATGGGGAACTAAACTGCATGTTTCCACACATTGCTCTGGCATTCATTCATGGGATTCCCCCCGCCCCCTTGTGGAGTGAGAAGGTATTTCACTCTCCATGTTCATAAATTCTTGGCATGGTCTTAAATTTAGGACAATGAATGCCAAGTGCAAAGGCATGACAAAATCAGTAGACACCTAACGTTGACAGAAAACTAAGCACCCTATGTGAACATCTCAGACTAAAACTAGATCGTCAGGCTGTCTTAGTTTTATTATATACCAATATAATAGCCTGCATACGTTGTCTACAAAAAAAATAGGACTGGCTACATTTGTCACTACTAGTGAGCTTTGCAAATTAAAACAATATCACACCAGTAAAAACTAAAGCTATAGGTTTGCTAAGCTAAGACCCTGCATGGGTTAGGAAACAATACCACTTATGCCACAGCACTGTAACTAATGGCCAGCTGGAACATACAAGGATTTTGTCTTCCTCTGAAGCGCCAGCAATATAGGAATAAAACCTTAATCAACCAATGATCTGACCTTGACAAGTACTGTATCTCTGTGCATCAAAATGTTAAATAAAATGCATAGGAGCATACACAATAATGCACATATGGCTCCTAATGCAGCTTGAGGAACATAAGCAGTGTACTAACAGACATTAGTCTTTCCACAATGAGGATAAAGAACATAAAAACTGCCATGTCAGATTACAGCAATGATCCATCCAGTCCAGTATATTTTATACTGTATCCTTCCATAAGCCAAATGTTTCCACTGGAAAAAAAAATTAGCCAAAAATAAGCCATAGGCCTGACAGTTCATGTATGTAATTTTATGCCAGGATGGAATTTTTCTGGAAACAGGCAAAATGGATGAGGCCTTTGGGAGACAAAAGCATTATGCATAAGTAAATGGAGGAAGGATGGTGCTGTTAGAGCACCTCCCTGAATCTCAGGAGACAGGTTCAATTCCCTATTCTGCCACAAACTTTTTGTTGAGTAAAGGGGGCCACATAAATAAAAATCTTCTGAGCATTTTCCCCAGTCTTTTTAGATTCAACACAATTACAGAAGAGTTTGGCATATACAGTCTTTGTGAAACTTGTGCCTTTGTCTAGTTAGTGTCAGAATAGCAGACAGAATTGTTTAGTTATTAAAAGCAATTCATATGTACAATATGGGCTCTGCCAAACCAAAAACAAGCTGCACTGGAGCTTTGTAGAGAAAAGAACAAGAACAACAACTTGGGTCATTCTAAAAGGTACATGTTCACTGCACACTTCTTTCAGCGGCATGTAACATACATACATGTGTAGACCCTCAACACGGGTATAAATAGCAGTATAGCCAGTGAGGCTCAGTTTAGGCAAGTAGAATCAAGACATGCCTCAATGGTCTATGTACATACGTGAGAATATACCCGACGCGCTCTACTCGCCCAAGCTGTGGCTCTTCCCCCCCTCCCACCCCATCTATTTTTAGCCACAGTATACTGCTGCTAGAGCCTTTCCCCGCCACAGGAAAAGACTCCAGTGGCAGAGAAAGGCTCTGGCAGTGGGGAGGCAGAGGAGAAAGGCTCAGGCAGCTAGATCCCTGCTGCAGGAAAAGACTCCAGCAGCAGGAAGACAGCAAGGAAAAGCTCCATCAGCTCCCTGTTGCTGGAACCTTTCCTTATAGCAGGGAAAGGCTCTAGCAAGAGAATTTTCCAGTTGCTTCACTGCTGCCAGAGCCTTTCCGCACCGTAGTGAAAGGCTCCGGCAGCAGGGATCTGCCAAAGCCTTTCCCGGCTGCCAGTGTTTTTCACTGACATGTGTAGCTACACACGCAGCATGGACGAGGCCTGCTTTTCACTGCGCTGTGTAGCGACACATATTCCACATGCTGCTGCCAATGGTGTTTAGTGTAGACATAGCCTTGAAGATACTGCCCAAGCTGCTTTATGCCTGGCAACCTGGCCCTAATATGCCCTGAGTAGATGTAAAAAGTGATTTACAGTGAACACCTACAAACAATTGTAAAGGAAAGACTTCTCAGCTTTTCTAATACAATTTATATTTACCTCTCCCTGCCCCCCAAAAAAGCATTATGGATGATTTGCACCAATGCACAGCAGTCCTGGGCAGTTCTAAAAGTAACACCTTATCCTGCTCTTCAAAAATTAACCTGGCTAAATTTATTACTCACATATCTCAAAAGGGAAGTATTTGCTCTGAGGTACAAGTAGTAGCAAATTCAAGGCTGTATAAAAGCGATGAGATGGGTACATTCCAGCTAACTACTTATCTGTTACAATGCTGCTTTCCACTCCTGTTTTAACTGATGATGCTAGTGCTCCAATCACATCTGCCCCTGAAGTGACATCACAGTACCCTGGTTTACTTCATAATCTTAAGTATACAGCACAGTAAAAAAAACCTGCAATTGTACACGCCAGTATCTTTAATTTGGATTTACTAAAGCAGATTATTTAGCCATTTCATTAGCCAAATGAGGTTTTTTTTGTTTGTTTGTTTGTTTTTGCAGGTACTTAGAAAAGTTCCCATAAGAAGTCACAATCCGTTTGTCATCCTCTTGACTTGAAAAATGCTTTCCACAAAGGGATCACTTACAAACCCTTTCTCCAGCTGCTAATTGAGGATGGAGTTTCAGATTTCCAGTGTGGCAATTCTACATCTTGCCAACAGAAAATCATGTGAGCAAAGTTACTTTTCTATAAAAATCCATGGCAACCTCTACAGTTAACTGCAACCGTCAAAATTTAGCTCTTAGAGGGATTGTCAAATGAATGGTGTTTGAAGTGTTCCAATAAGTGGGTAAAGCAAAACAGGGACAAAATAAAAGGAAGATGAGCTATTTCCCAAATATGAAACCTTTGACTATTTGGATATTTGTGTTGTGACAAGATGATCTTTTGGGAGTAATGTATGTTCTGATAGAGTAATGCATTTACTAACATTTATACTAGATTAATTGCTAAAATTCATGTTACACTATTCTAAAGCTATAAAGCATTATAATACCCATTACTTGCAGGATAAAGTTTGGTTTTAATGCTGCTGCATATTCCTAGCTCTTTCATAGAATCATAGGACTGGAAGGGGCCTCAAAATGTCTTCTAGTCTAGTTCCCTGCACTCAAGGCAGGACTAAGTATTATCTAGACCATCCTTGATAGGTGATTGTCTAAGCTGCTCTTAAAAATCTCCAATGGTGGAGATTCAACATCCCTAGGCAATTCATTCCAGTGTTTAATCACCCTGACAGTTAGGGCTTGTCTACACCAGACAGCTTCCAACGGCACCGATGCAGCTACACCACTTGTGTAGCCGCTCTATGCCGACGGGAGAGAACTTTCCCTTCGGCATAATAAAACCACCTCCATGAGTTGTGGCAGCTATGCTGGCATGAGAAACTCCCGAAAGTGGTAGTGTAGACATGGCCCTAGGAAGTTTTTCCTAATGTCCAACTTAAACTGCCTTCGCTGCAATTTAAGCCCATTGTTTCTTTTCCTTAACCTCTGAAGATACAACAATTTTTCTCTTTCCTCCTTGTAACAGCCTTTTATGTCTCCCCTCAGTCTTCTCTTCTCCAGACTAAACAACCCCGATTTTTTCCCCCCAATCTTCCCTCATAGGTCATATTTTCTAGACCTTTAATCACTTTTGTTGATCTTCTCTGGACTTTCTCCAATTTGTCCCCATCTTTCCTGAAATGCGGTGCCCAGAACTGGACAAAATACTCCAGGTGAGGTCTAATCAGCGCAGAGGAGAGCCGAAGAATTACATCTCATGTCTTGCTTACAACTCTCCTGCTAATACATCCCAGAATGTTTGCCTTTTTTTTTTTGCCCAACGGTGTTAACCTGTTCGCTCATATTTAGCTTGTGATCCACTATGACCCTCAGGTCCCTTACTGCTGTACTTCTTCCTAGGCAGTCATTTCCCATTTTGTATGTGCACAACTGATTGTTCCTTCTAAGTGGAGTACTTTGTATTTGTCCTTATTGAATTGTATCCTATTTACTTCAGACCATTTCTCCAGTTTGTTCAGATCATTTTGAATTTTAATCCTATCCTCCAAAGCATTTGAAACCCCTCACACCTTGGTTTTTCCACAAACTTTAAGTGTATACTCTATGCCATTATCTAAATCATTCATGATTCCTTTTCTCTCTAATCAACAACTTCTAAATCTTTATACAGCAACACTAATAGTTACCATTCCCAGGTGAATTTAACTATGAAAACTACTTCATGATCAGGAGCACAGCTGGCTCCCAGCTTGGTAGTTAGACAACCCCACAAACTCAGCTGGGACCAATGCGCCTTCTCCAAAAGGCCATGCTTCCTGATTGGGCAGGAGAACCTGCAGCCTGCAATTTCAGCCTTGCAGTGATAGCAGCACAGCGGATGCTCAGTGTACCATGCCTGCCATTGCTCTTGTCCTGCTCTTGTCTCCAATCCTTGTTCCAGCCTTGACTTCCTTCTGCGCCTATCTAGTCTCTGCCTCCCTGCCCCGCTCCATATCCTGACTCCAGTTCCAACCATTGGCTTGGCTTCGTGACCCTGACGTTGGCTTACCATGCTGATCCTGACTCTACATTTGACCTTTGGCTTGGCTCCTCAACACTGATCCAGCTTCACCCTCAGTCCACTACTTGACTCCTACATCTACACTTGCCAATATGCCAAACTGCCACCACAACCACCAGACAAGATCTTGCTCCACTCACTGGGTAGGCCAGCCGTGCCCTGGCAGATTATAGTTTGAGCAACCCAAAGAGACCAGACGTAGGGAGGGCATGGGCTTAACGACATGGAGGTCCCTTCTGGAACTATCATAACCCCTTGTGGGCTTAGGGCTTTACAATAACAGGAAGTTAAAAGGTAAAACACAACTAATATCTATTTTCTTGTAACCAAATTCTGACTTTTATGCCTCATTACTTGTGATCACTTAACATATTTCTTCCTGTAGTTAATAAACTTGTTTTATTGTTTTATCTAAACCAGTGTGCTTGGAGTGAAGTGTTTGGGAAACTCCATTTGAGATAAAAGAAAATGATATATACAAATCCTGTTAATAAAATGACCAACTTTATATGAGCTTGTGTTGTCCAGGAGAGTGCTGGGCAGTATAAGACATTTCTGGGAGAAAGTCTGGAACTGGTTATTTGCTGGTGTTGCTCTGCAGTGTAATTCAAGAGTAGCTAGCTATAGCACTCACACAGTATAGCTGGGAGTAATTTACATGCTAGAGGCCGAGAGACAGCAGGCCAGGAAGGGTTGCTCTCACAGCGAAGCGTGTAAAAGGCACTCAAGGCTGGAGAATTGAGGGGACACAGTGGTTCACCAGTCGGATTATACCCTGGGTAATGTTACTTATCCTTCCACAGCAAGGCCTCCACCACCATGGGGATCACCTTTACCTTTCTGAAGGAGATCCCCAAATCCAAGTACTGAGGATGTGCCACAATGCTGCCATTTCAGCCAGCTTAAGACCAGGAATCTGGTATTTCTGGTGGCCAGCCTTACAAAAAAGATGTCAAGGACTGTTAGGACATATGATCTCTGCCCCCACACTAGTACACTGCAAGAGACCAGTGGGCCTTCCCCAGATCCTTCCAACGATACCATGATCTTGGTCCACCTTTTGATGGACTTCCTTGTGGAGTTGTTCTGCTCCCAAGGCTACTCACTGGTCCTAACAGTTGTGGATCTCCTGACAAAAGTAACCCATTTCATCCCCTGCCATGCCCTTCCATCACCATGTGTAACATGTCTCTTCTTGGAACACATCTTCTGGTACCACAGCATACCAGAACACACTGTTTCTGATCGGGATGCCCAGTTAGTCTCCCGATTTGGCAGGAATTCCTCCATCTCAACCATCCCCATCCCACCTCCAGACTGATGGACAGACCAAAAGGGTCAACCAGACACTGGAACATTACCTTCACTGTTTCATGAATTTTCACCAACATGATTGGGTTCCCAATATGCCTGGCGGAATTCACTTACAATAATGCAGCCCACACCTTCATCTGGCAAAGCGTGTTCTTTGCAAACTTTGGTTTTCATCCCCAGTTTCCATAAGAAGGCCCCTCTGTTCCGGCAGCCACAGCCTTGGTCCTCCATCCCCAACAAATTCATCAGGAGTCATGGCACAATTTGACAGTTGGCAAGAAGCTTTACAAAAGCTATGTCAATCAACATCAGCAAGTCACTCCAAACTTAAATGTAGGTGAGGTGGTGTGGCTCTCCACCCAGAATTTGAAGCCAACCTGTCCCTCTGTCACACTTAACCACAAGTACCTCGGCCCCTTTCGTATCTCCCAGAAAATAAATCCAGTGACCTTCAAACTCTAACTCCTGAAGTCCTTCAAGATGTCTACCTTCTCAAATCATTCATCAACAAACCCTTCCCTGGCCAAATGGATCCACCCTTGATCACTATGTGTGGTGATGGTGGATAGGAAGAGTATGAGGTCCATCAAATCCTCAATTACCAGATGGGTCAGGTAAGTTCTACTACCTAGCAGAGTGGAAGGGAATATGAGCCAGAGGAGCAATCCTTGGAGCTCATAGTAAACATCCACACCCTGTCCTGTAACAGGAATTTCACTAGTGACACCCTGACAAACCAGAACCAAGGGACCCTAGAAGGAGCCCTAGGGGAGGAGATACTATAAAGGACCACAGCTAGCAATCCAGCAGGACTAGATAACCCAGCAAGCTCAGCTTGGCCCAGTGAGCCTTCTCCAAATGGCCATGATACTTCTTGATTGGGCTGGAAAGCCTGCAGCCTACTACTTGAGCCTTGCAGGACCACAGCAGTTGGTCAATGTGTATAACACCCATAGCTGCACTTGCTCTGTTCCTGCCTCCAGCCCTGACCCCTCTCTGCTCCAATCTAGTCTTTGCTTCCCTGCCCAGAGATCCTGACTCTGGTTTCAACCTTTGGCTAGGTTTCTCAACCCTGACTTCAGCTCACCCTTCAGCTTGGTGTCCCAGTCCTGACTCTAGTTCTGACCCTTGGCTTGGCAACCCTGATTCTACCTTCACCCCTAGTCTGGTACCTGAGTCCTGGATATGAATGCACTCACTACTCTGAACTGCCACCAAAGCCACCAGATAAGGTCCTGCTCCATCCACTGAGTACATCACCTATGCAGCTTACAATCACTGTCATTCAAACCAAGTCCTCATATGGGTAGAAAATATATGATTTATACAATTAGCTTTCTATTTATTTTACAATTTTTACATAAATATTTTATATAGTTATTTAACCTTTTAAAAATCAACAAGGAGTCCGGCGGCACCTTAAAGACTAACAGATTTATTTGGGCATAAGCTTTTGTGGGTAAAAAACCTCACTTCTTCAGATGCAACAAGTGAGGTTTTTTACCCACGAAAGCTTATGCCCAAATAAATCTGTTAGTCTTTAAGGTGCCACTGGACTCCTTGTTGTTTTTGTGGATACATACTAACATGGCTACCTCCTGATACTTAACTTTTTAAGGGCTTGTGTTAGCCATGCTTAAGAATCAACTGACATCCACTGCTTAATATTAGTCAGTTGTGAAACACTTGGTATCAAGTCTCTTCAATCTGATGAGACCGTTTTGAAGCACACTGGTTATTTTATGCTTTGAAATTCTTTAAAATACTATTTACAGACATCTGTTGGAGATTAACATAACAAAATGTTAATGGTCCAATTTAAAGTTACAGAAAGAAAAAGGGAATTTAGAAACTGGTCCAAAACACCATACTTAATTCTTCATTATTACAGGGCTCTTGGTAATGGGCGATCTCATGGGCCAAGATTTTCAAAATTAGCAATCAATTTAAACTAATCTAATATTCAAACATGCCGAGCACCCAACAGCTTCTATTGGCCTCAGTAGGAGTTGTTGGATGTTAACATTTAGAAATAAAAAACAGGTGACTAATTTTAGTCTCCTAATTTGAAAATACTGGCCGTATAACGTACAAACTATGTAGTATCTAGACATGTTAGAGAAGTGCTGAATTTCAGTCTCAATCCTGAATTTTTGTTGAGTTGTACAAGACCAAATTCTGAAAGAGTGCAATGAGAGTCCTTGCATGAGTAAGGTAGGCAGGATCAGAGCTTGTTCTTAGTGAGGGTGAGTGGGGTGGTTGTCCTGTAGCCACAGAACTTGACTAAATTAAACAGCAGACATTTTAGGGTATTTAGTCTCCATTGATTAAAAGCAGAACACTACATAGCTAGAAATAACTGTCAGGGCTCTCATAGGCAAAGCCAAATTGCTGCAGTTGCAGCTTTTCTAATCAGAATGGGAGGAGGGGAAAAGAGTTAGCAGACCATACGAATGGAAGAGAGTGAGTGGATAGTGACCTTGGCTTTGAGTGCCCCTGACATAATAATAAAACTTTAATATGACTAGAAATGCTTTGCTGATAAGAGATAATGAGCAATTTGTTGAAGC
Source organism: Terrapene triunguis (assembly GCF_002925995.2). Taxonomy (NCBI): domain Eukaryota; kingdom Metazoa; phylum Chordata; order Testudines; family Emydidae; genus Terrapene; species Terrapene triunguis. The sequence goes on along the minus strand of NW_020664417.1, from coordinate 5,402,756 downwards.
TAGGAGAATTGGTGACCCATTAGGGGTTACTATGAGTTGTGTTTTGAGAGAGTTCAATATAAATGATTAAGTAAAAGTATGGCCTGGTCTACACTACGAGTTTAGGTCGACTTTAGCCGCGTTAAATCGAATTAAGCCTGGACACGTTCACACGATGAACCCCTTTCTTTCGACTTAAAGGGCCCTTTAAACCGGTTTCTTTACTCCACCTCCGACGAGGGGATTAGCGATAAAATCGGCCTTAGGGGGTCGGAATTGGGTTAGTGTGGACGAATTCGACGTTATTGGCCTCCGGGAGCTATCCCACAGTGCTTCATTGTGACCGCTCTGGACAGCACTCTCAACTCAGATGCATTGGCCAGGTAGACAGGAAAAGCCCCGCGAATGTTTGAATTTCATTTCCTGTTTGCTGAGCGTGGAGAGCACAGGTGACCACGCAGAGCTCATCAGCACAGGTAACCGTGATGGAGTCCCAGGATCGCAAAAGAGCTCCAGCATGGACAGAACGGGAGGTACGGGATCTGCTCCCCATACGGGGAGATGAATCAGTGCTGGCTGAACTCCGAAGCAGTAAACGAAATGGCAAAATATTAGAAAAGGTCTCCAAGGCCATGAAGGACAGAGGCCATAACAGGGACGCACAGCAGTGCCGCGTTAAAATTAAGGAGCTAAGGCAAGCCTACCACAAAGCCAGAGAAGCAAACGGAAGGTCCGGGGCCGAGCCGCAAACATGCCGCTTCTACGCGGAGCTGCATGCCATTCTAGGGGGTGCAGCCACCACTACCCCAACCGTGTGCTATGAGTCCCTCACTGGAGAAACACACAGGGAAGCGGGTTCGGGGTATGAGGAAGATGAGGATGAAGATAATGTAAATAGCTCACAGCAGCAAGGAAGCGGAGAAACCGGTTTCCCCAACAGCCAGGATATGTTTATCACCCTGGACCTGGAACCAGTAACTCCCGAACTCACCCAAGACCCTGGGGGCACACAGGGGACCTCTGGTGAGTGTACCTTTGTAAATATTACACATGGTTTAAAAGCAAGCGTGTTTAATGATTAATGATTAATTTGCCCTGGCAATCGCGGCCAGTACAGCTACTGGAAAAGTCTGTTAACGTGTATGGGGATGGAGCGGAAATCCTCCAGGGACATCTCCAGAAAGCTCTCCTTCATGTACTCCCAAAGCCTTTGCAAAAGGTTTCTGGGGAGGGCTGCCTTATCCCATCCGCCATGGTAGGACACTTTACCACGCCAGGCCAGTAGCACGTAGTCTGGAATCATTGCATAACAAAGCATGGCAGCGTATGGTCCCGGTGTTTGCTGGCATGCAGACAACATCCATTCCTTATCGCTCTTTGTTATCCTCAAGAGAGTGATATAATTCACGGTCACCTGGTTGAAATGGGGCAATTTTATTAAGGGGACACTCAGAGGTGCCCCTTCCTGCTCTGCTGAACAGAAATATTCCCCGCTGTTAGCCACGCGGTGGGGGGGAGGGGTGAAGTGATCATCCCAGAGAATTGGGTGTGTGGGGGAGGGGAAGTAGTTGAGTTTGTGCTGCATGTTAACCCTGAAACCGCAGCCCCTCCTTTTACATTGCAAACCCATTTTAAATGGCCAACCGAACGGGTGCTTGGTATGGTTAATGAGAGCAGTACTGTTTGAAACCATCCCCACATGTTAAGAAGGTTAAAAAAGCCAAAAGACTGTGTCTTACCATGGCTGCCTGCAAGCTGAAATCTGTGGCCTGGCACTGCGTGAGTGATCTCTCACACCAAACCGGCAGGCCCTCAATATAAGAGGAAAAATGCGACCTTGTAATGAAAGCACATGTGCTGTGTAATGTGAACAGCAAAATTTAACGTGAAAGAGTGTACCCATTGTTCTCTAAAATGTGTCTTTTTTAACCACCTCTCCCTTCTCCTCCACCAGCTGCAAATCTTTCTCCTTCACAGAGGCTAGTGAAGATTCGAAACCGAAAGCGAAGGACGCATGATGAAATGTTTACAGAACTACAGACTGCCTCCCATGCTGACAGAGCACAGCAGAATGCGTGGAGGCAGTCAATGACTGATTATAGAAAAGCCCAATATGAGCGAGAGGAGAGGTGGCGTGCTGAATCGCGGGCTGAAGATGAGAGGTGGCATCAGCTTGCACACAGAAGGCAAGAGTCGATGCTCCGGCTGCTGGAGCATCAAACTGATATGCTCCAGTGTATGGTTGAGCTGCAGGAAAGGCAGCAGGAGCAGAGACCGACGCTACAGCCCCTATGTAACCAACAGCCCTCCTCCCCAAGTCCCATTGCCTCCTCACCCAGACACCCAAGAACACGGTGTGGGGGCCTCCGGCCACCCAGTCACTCCACCCTAGATGATTTCCCGAGCAATAAGTGTTAAAGTTTTAAAGTTTTAAACTGCAGTTTGTCCTTTTCCTTCCCTCCTCCCCCACCCATCCCGGGCTACCTTTGCAATTATCCCCCTAGTTGTGTGATGAATTAATAAAGAATGCATGAATGTGAAGTAACAATGACTTTATTGCCTCTGCAAGTGGTGCTTGAAGGGGGAGGGTAGGGTGGTTGGTTTACAGGGAAGTAGAGTTAACCGGGTGGGTGGGGGGGCGGAGATTTCATCAAGGAGAAACAAACAGAAGTTTCACACCGTAGCCTGGCCAGTCACAAAACTCGTTTTCAAAGCTTCTCTGATGCGCACCGCGCCATGCTGTGCTCCTCTAACCGCCCTGGTGTCTGGCTGCGCGTAATCAGCGGCCAGGCGATTTGCCTCAACCTCCCACCCCGCCATAAATGTCTCCCCCTTACTCTCACAAATATTGTGGAGCGCACAGCAAGCAGCAATAACAATGGGGATATTCTTTTCGCTAAGGTCTGAGCGAGTCAGTAAGCTGCGCCAGCGCGCTTTTAAACGCCCAAATGCACATTCCACCACCATTCGGCACTTGCTCAGCCTGTAGTTGAACAGGTCCTGACTCCTGTCCAGGCTGCCTGTGTACGGCTTCATAAGCCATGGCATTAAGGGGTAGGCTGGGTCCCCAAGGATCACGATAGGCATTTCAACATCCCCAACGGTTATTTTCTGGTCCGGGAAGAAAGTCCCTTCCTCCAGCTTTCGAAACAGAACAGAGTGCCTGAAGACGCGAGCATCATGTACCCTTCCCGGCCAGCCCACGTTGATGTCGGTGAAACGTCCCTTGTGATCCACCAGGGCTTGCAGCAGCATTGAAAAGTACCCCTTGCGGTTTATGTACTCGGTGGCTTGGTGCTCCGGTGCCAAGATAGGGATATGGGTTCCGTCTATCGCCCCATCACAGTTTGGGAATCCCATTGCAGCAAAGCCATCCACTATGGCCTGCACGTTTCCCAGAGTCACTACCCTTGATATCACGAGGTCTCTATTGCCCTGGCAACTTGGATCACAGCAGCCCCCACAGTAGATTTGCCCACTCCAAATTGATTCCCGACTGACCGGTAGCTGTCTGGCGTTGCAAGCTTCCACAGGGCTATCGCCACTCGCTTCTCAACTGTGAGGGCCGCTCTCATCCTGGTATTCTGGCGCTTCAGGGCAGGGGAAAGCAAGTCACAAAGTTCCATGAAAGTGCCCTTACGCATGCGAAAGTTTCGCAGCCACTGGGAATCGTCCCACACCTGCAGCACGATGCGGTCCCACCAGTCTGTGCTTGTTTCCCAGGCCCAGAATCGGCATCCCACGGCATCAACCTGCCCCAGGAACACCATGACTTCCACATTGCTGGGGCCTGTGCCTTGTGAGAGGTCTAGGTCCATGTCCATTTCCTCATCACTCTCGTCGCCGCACTGCAATCGCCTCCTCCTCGGCTGGTCCTGGTTTTGCCTTGGCATGTCCTGGCTCTGCATATACTCCAGGACAATGCGCATGGTGTTCATAGTGCTCATAATTGCCGCGGTGATCTGAGCGGGCTCCATGATCCCAGTGCTAGCTATGGCGTCTGGTCTGAAAAAAGGCGCGAAACTAGTATCTGACGGACCAGGGGAAGGAGGGAGGGAGGGGCGAGTGATGACATGGAGTACAGGTACAGGGAATTAAAATCAAGAAAGGTGGCTTTGCATCAGGGAGAAACACAAACAACTGTCACACAGAATGGACCCCCCCCCCAGAGATTTAACTCAAAAGCCTGGGTTTAGCAGGCCGTTGATTTGACGGAGGGAGGGGGGAAGGAAATGAATACAGAACAAATCTATTTTTTACATCTTAAGACGACGGTGCAGCATGACTGATAGCCCTCGGCATTTTCTGGATGCTTGGCAGCAAATACTGGGCGCTTGGCAGTTAGCCTTCAGGCCTATTGCACGATCTGCTGCTCAGGGAAGACTCTGCTAACGTGCGATGAGCCAACAGGGCGCGTGGCAGAAAATGGCATACTACGACTGATAACCATCATCATCATGACAGTTCCATAGGACTGAGCATGTCTGCCCAGGTGCCCATGATCGACAGCCACTGCTGTACGACAAGGACAGTTACCAGTCGTAATAAACCATCTACTGCCAAAAGGCAAAAGGCAAGGGGCTGGTGCAATGCAGCCCCACGGCTGCCGGCACCCAGATCGCCAATGAAGGCTACCAGTCATGCTGCACTGTCTACCGCCAAAAGGCAGTTAGCTGCTGCTGCTGTGTAGCAATGCAGTCCCACGTCTGCCGGCACCCAGATGACATATGGTGACGGTGAGCTGAGCTGAGCGGGCTCCATGCTTGCCGTGGTATGTTGTCTGCACAGGTAACCCAGGTAAAAAGGCGCGAATCTATTGTCTGCCGTTGCTCTGACGGAGGGGGAGGGGCCTGACGACATGTACCCAGAACCCCCCGCGACACTGTTTTGCATCATTCGGGCATTGGGATCTCAACCCAGAATTCCAATGGGCAGAGGAGACTGCGGGAACTGTGGGATAGCTACCCATAGTGCAATGCTCCGGAAGTCGACGCTAGCCTCGGTACTGTGGACGCGGTCCGCCGACTAGAGCACTTAGAGCATTTTATGTGGGGACACACAAAATCGGCTGTATACAACCGATTTCTATAAAACCGGCTTCTATTAATTTGATCTAATTTCGTAGTGTAGACATACCCTAAATATCTCGGAGCAGTCCAAGGGAACTTTCTTTCAGGCCAGGAGCTGACACCTAAACTCCCTATCAGCTGGCTGAAAGGAGGGTCCCTGGAAGCCTGACTATTGATTACTTGAAATCATCACAGACTTTGGCTAACTAATGTTTGGGGTGCTCTGCACCTACTGCTACAGCATATATATTGTGTGTGCTTGCGACCTAATAAAGTAGTTTTAGGTAAAAGCACTCTGGTTTGTATCAAGCATTTAGCAGATGGAGGAGCTGTATCCCCATTGATTTATTCCTGACACCACTTGGAGAGAAACAGTTAAGTTACCGCTGCTTTGGGTTCAGAAAACCCTGGGTAACAGTCCTGACCACCAACCTCCAGGGTGTACCATACTATTGCACCACTCTGCTATTTTTGCACACCAATTAGTCTGCTGTTTTTGCTCTGCTCATTGGCCATCAGTTCCCACCCCAGCCCCTCCACTGATTGGCTGTGGTGTTTTGGTTTGTTTTTTTGCCACTGGGGGTGGATGGGGAAAGATTGAAAACATTTTCCAAGGTAGGCCTAGTCCTGGGTAGGATGTAGCCCTTAATATTTAAGCAGGCATATTTAGCAAATGAAAGGGCCTCATTTAAAAGTTCCAGAACTATAGCCATGTTATGGGGCAAGAAGAAGGGGTCAGGAGGAAGCATTATACCCCAAAACAGGCAGGAGCATAGATGTTGTCTCCAGGATCATTAGGAGTAGCAAAGTCACAGACGACCTTAGATACTGTATTCCTTTAGAACCCAGCACTGGCCTCCTAGCATTTGGTGGTGCTTTGGCTGCTGAACTACAGCTTCTGTGGCCCAGTCCAGCTTCCACTCAAGTCAACAGAACAATTTCCATTGGCTTCAACAGAAGCTGGATCAGGCACCTGCTGTGTTGGAATGCTTAGGAGGGAAGGTGTGCCAATCCCCCACCCTTGTTCTGCACCAGTAACGTGGCCCCACTGTACATGTAAAAAGTTTTCCAATGTTTTACCATAGGTTCCATTAAACTTAGCAATATTTACAACTATCCATTTAATCAAATCCTAACTGATGCTATTTGAAGTCTTAAATGAAGAATAACTAGCTGGCCTTTCTTTGTCCGAAAATTTTTGCAGCACATCAATCTTTACAGAGCATTTGGTGCTACGCGAGTATATGGTCTTTTTCCTAATATAGGCTCCGACCCTGGAAGATGTATATGTTTTTCATAACCATTTATCCTGTGGGAAAAGACAGAAAGATGGGTCTACAAGTTGCAGGTAGAGCTAATTAAGACAGTGAATATTTATATTTGAGATAGCTATAGATGAATATTAGATAAATATTCCTAGAAAAATCTCTGTAAATTAAGTTGAAAAGTGGCATTAAACAACATTATGATTCTCCACTATAGGCTGGATCTTGCCAACCCCTCTTGAAAAACTGTTTCCACTTCAAACGTTTGCATGCTTCCATGGACAGAAGAGAAATTCTTCTGACAAATTTGATAAAATAGGAGAAGTCAGAGGAGTGTGGAAAAGTGTGTGTAAATCTTATTTACAAATAAGCTCCTATCTAATGCTCTATGCACAAGATAATTATATGTACACTGAAGACCTTTAAAGGTCAAATGTCCTTTTGTGGTCCTTCCAACACATCAGTATTTTTGTTTTGTTTTGATTGTCGTAGCATGGGCCCAATATTCTACTCATACAAATAGTCCCAACTGACTTCACTGCTCTGCAGTCTTATGATTTGGCCTAACAACTTCTCCTAATTTGATTTAATGCAGATCTTGGCAAGATCTAGTGACTTAGTACTTTTGAGAAATGGAGCTGCACATATTGGAAGTTATTCACTGCTGAGTTAGGACTACCTCTCTCACATACTCCCAGTTAGACATCTGTTGGCAGCTGGAGAAGAACAGTGACGCCAAGCTCACGCAATGAAGCATTTTGCCTGTGGTAACTGCTGTGTATGAAGCTGTCTTCAATTATTTTACTCGTAGCAGTTGCATTGGCTAAAGTGTTTCAGTACAGAAGCTCAGCACTGCTATTCAATACAAAAGAAAAGGGGAAAGGTCATAATGAAAGGAAAGGCAATTAGGAAGACAGACTGACAGACACACAAATAGAAAAAAGAATCAGACATATGTACAGAAAAAAGGATAGCAAAATAGACAAAAAAGAAAGAGGGAAGGACAAGTGCACACTATACAAGTGATGGAAACTATGCTGCAGCACAAAGCCTACCTATTGCAGCTCATTTTTTAAAGTACATTTATAAACCCACTCAAATTTCCATTTTCCTGATTTCTCCACCGAGGATAAAGGAAGGATTTTAAGAATACACTCGAAATCCATGCAATATAATAAAACCCAGAAGTCCTCCAATTAGCAGACTTCATCTACCCACCCATTTACATGAAACAGGCTAGTTTCATGTTGCAGTAGGGATAAATGATGACTACAAAGTATAATACATAGTGGGGTCCCAGGTACCCAAGAGGCTTTTTCTCGCCTATCCTATCCCAGCCTGATTGTCAACCAATCAAAGGAGTTTCACTCCCCTGGGAATGGACTTCAGAATCATCCCAATGCAAATGACTGCACCACAATTTAAGTGGTGGGGGCCATTGTCTGGCTTGTAGGTAAAGGTATGTGGACCCTTAAAAGGCTAGATAAGAGACTTGCTGTTGCAGCTTCAGACCAGGTCAGCATGGGGACGTAGACCCATTTTCCCCACCCCAAGTGACTGGAAGAGGGGAGACTATTTAGATCAGCAGTGGGCAACTTGCAGCCCATCAGGGTAATCCATTGGCAGGCCACGAGACAGTTTGTTTACATGGACCGTCCGCAGGCATGGCCGCCCGCAGCTCCCAGGGGCCGCGGTTCACCGTTCCTGGCCAATGGGAGCTGCGAGAAGCAGCGGCCAGCACATCCCTGCAGCCCACACCGCTTCCCACAGCTCCCATTGGCCAGAAACGGCGAACCGCGGCCACTGGGAGCTGCAGGCGGCCATGCCTGCAGACGGTCAATGTAAACAAACCGTCTTGCAGCCCGCCAGCGGATTACCCTAATGGGCCGCAGGTTGCCCACCATTGATTTAGATCCATGCTGATGCCGGAAAAGCCCTTTTACCTGGACCAGGTGGAACAGCCCCCATCCTGCCACCCACAGAAAGAGTTAGATACCGGGTAATGCCCACAGCAGCTCATGGCAAAACATTACTTGCTCCTTTCTCAGGGGGCAGGGAAGGAATTTTTTCCCTCACCACCAGATTGGCCAAGACAATGTGGGGTTTTTTCACCTTCCCTACAGTGTGTTGGGGGCTTAGCTGGGGCAAAAATGAAATGGGGGTTAGGCTGCAATGCTGCAACTCTCGACATAAGCATGGGGCCAAGTCCAGTGCAGGTACTTCATAGGGAAGTGATACAGTGATCAGATAAAATGGATTGGCAAAGGATTTAAATGAGGGATTGTTTGTTTTTGTTTTTAAAGGGGCAGTAATGGGGGGAGAGGCTCCTATGGCAGGGAGATAACTCCCCTCCTCCTTTATAGCCCCTCTTAACCTGCATTCAAGGAGGGGTGGTTAGGTCCTAGCAGCATGTTGGCTGGGGACCAGGATAGGTAAAAGGGGAGGGCTGACTGCAGCCACATCCTGGGTATATGCTAATGATTATGGAATTATCTGCACCATACACTTACCTTGCAGATAACTCCAACATTTAGGAATAAAGCTGAAGCCTAATTAAACCACATCCAGTTTCTCTTGTCCTTCTGGCACAGCCAGACAATTCTGCACTGCTAGTTTTTCCATTATTCTGCCCCTCTCAAATACTGCTTCTCCTTTCCAACCAGCTGAGAGAAAGGAACCTCCTTTAAGATTACAATGGCACTATAAATTGGCTGCCAAAAGATGCTGATGTGAAACGCAAGCTACAATTTATCCCAGAGGCTCACAGCATCACCACTGCAACATCTGTTTATTATTTATTATAATTATTTCTGAACTGACATGTAAAAGCCTGAAGTAGTGTTCTGTCAGGTCTCCTGGGTGGCAGTGCAGAGTGATCCTGGGCCCAGCCCCACCTTTTTCCAGTATAAAAATGTTGATTAGCTGATGCTCAAAAAATATTTGGAATTTATGTTTTCTGTTGACGAGCTCACATTCACCTCTATTACATGATCAAGGCACAGCAAGAAAATGACTAGAGAAGCCTGTGCATGTTGGAGAGGTAGCCGGGGTGGGGAGGGGAGAGGGGAGAATCTCAGTTTCAGCCATTTACTCTCTCACTCGTATACAGCTAAGTTCTTTCAACTGACAAAAATCATTAGCCAAACATCTCTCATTCAGTTTACAAGAAGAGAGAATTTATGTACCCACAGAAAAAAACCCAGGCTGCATGTCTCTGGATCAATGACTAGCATTACTACAGCCTCTGCTACGGAAAAGCTAAATCCAAGCCAAGGGCTCAAGGCCCATCTCAAACATATTTGCAGAGGCCCTGTGAGGAAAATTGTTCCATGAGGCCCCTGAATGACATACACTGCGGTGAAGTTACTGGGCCAACTCCAGTAAGTCCTATTCCTGCACCTTCAGTTACTGAAGAGAACACAGTAGCAACTACTTCTCATTGCTAGTTTGAGAGCATCTTTGGAAGAAATTAGCACAATATAAGAGGAGGATGCAAAAAGCATAATTCAAGCAACATATGTAAATACTATACACATGTAGCTTACTCCTGCATGCTGTAAACTATACCTGATCTTAGGGCTACCGTTCATTTATTCTCTTTACACATCCAGGCTACTACCAGGCTTTGCGGCTTCTTTCTTCACAAGACATTCAATATATTCAAAAGAGAGTTGTCTACCTTTCTGTACCAACACCTAAAGTGTTGTCCACATCCCAGTCATCCACAGCTTTGATTACTGCAGCCTTCTCCTCTGTGAGCTTCCCAATACCCACATTGCTCTCCAACCCATGCAAACTTGTCTCTTGCCTACAGTATCATGTTTCAACTTTTCACCATTGCTGTCCTGCACAACTCTGCTCCTGCCAACATCTCAGATCTTCTTTCTTACTGTGTCCTCCCTTGCTTTTTTCAGTCCACAAAACAATGCCAACTTCCATCCCTTAGTTTCCTTTCCCATCTGTGTTTTTGAGCCTCTTCACTGCTGATCTCTGTGCGCAGGATGACACCCAGAGCATAAGGTACCTACCTTCTCCTCATTCAAATCCCCCCTAAAGATGCACTACTTCTACAAGACCCACAATAGCTCATGTCACACCAATACTCTTTCTACCCCAGCATTAAAGTCAAGTGAACTATGCTCATTTACACCAGCTGAGGATCTGGCTCTAAAACTTTACTCATTATATCTGCATGCTAGAATTAGGACTGTATAACCTTATGTAACTGCTCCACTCTAACAACCACTTATGTAGTATTAATTTAAATGATAAAATAGGGGGTGGTAATGGATTGTTTTTATTATTCACATTTTGGTAATTACTAGAGGTCCCAACAAAGATCAGGGACCCATTGGGCTAGATATGTATCAATGCTAAGAGACATTCCCTGCCCCGAAGGGCTTACAGTCTATATGGAGAAGAGAGTCACAAGAGGTGGAAGAAAGTATTATTGCCCCCATTTTACACAGACAGGGAATGAAGCACCCATAAAGTGATTTACCCCAGGTCACACAGGAAGTCTGTGGGGGAAACCAGGAATACAACTCAGATCTCTTGATTTCTAGTCCAGTGTCTAAATCCAAAAACCCTCTCTTCCTCTGAAGGTTTTCACTTCTGGGATGCCAGCACGAGTCAAACCTTCAGGCAGGTAGCAAAAGAAAGTCATTATTATCTTTCATTATGATTATTAAATGGGATGAATAAAATCAGTTGTGGCTAGGGTGTCCCGATTTTATAGGGAAAGCCCTGATTTTGGGGGCTTTTTCTTATATAGGCACCTATTATCCCCCACCCAGTCCCGATTTTTTACACTTGCTATCTGGTCACCGTAGTTGTGGCATGTCTGTCTACTAAGAACTGGACTGAGACTATCAGCACAATTGGCATCAACTGGCCATTTCAAAAGTATCCAGGGACTAAAGGAGAATGAAAACTAAAACTACCCTCTCACTCTTGGGGTATGTCTATGCTGCAATTAAGAACCAGCAACTGGTCTATGCCAGCTGACTTGGGATAAGGGACTCATCAATTGTAGTGTAGACGTTCAAGCTCAGACTGCAGCATGGGCTTTGGGACCCTCCTACCTTGCAGGGTCCTACAGTTCAAGCTGAATGTCTACACCGCAATTAAACAGCCCCTTAGCCCAAGCCCAAGCCAGCTGGCACAGGCCAGCTGCAGGTATTTAATTGCACTGTAGACATACCTTTGGAAATTTTTCTTCCAGGTTAGGAATTAGTCATACCGATGAGGCAATACTGGAAAACTAGCACTACTCACCTATTCTGTGATCAAAGTTTCAGTTTCCAGAGCCATCAATTTTATTTTATTTTTTGGTAAAAAAAAAAAAAAAAAAAGAGGGTTAGGGTTTTGTTTTGTTTTGTTTTGTTTAAAATAAGCATGGTTTTGTTAAAAGTCTCTACTATAATTACATCCTAAATATATCAGCTTCAAAACAATGCAGCTCCTTCACCAATACTCTGTTCACCTCTCTGTGTTTCTAATTTTCTTCTATTGTTGTATATTCAAGTCATATTTGGAATCACTTCCAGAAAAGGGGGACAGAAGTCCCTTAAATATGAATTCCTCAGTGTTACATGTAGTAACACTCAGCCTGAGCCCTCCTCCATAAAGCGGAAGAAAACAAATTAAAGTTTTTTTGGGACTGCTCGAGTCTGATGAGGCTATATAATTAAAGGTTCTGCCTTCCTAACTACTCCCACTTCTCTTTTTTCAGGAGTAATAGGGAGGGGATGAGGAGGAAGAAGACAGAGTAAGGGATTCTCTTAAGTGAATTCTTTGGCCTTCTCTGATGGTTTGGATGCCTCTATTCCCTAGCACTTTAAAGGCTCATTTAGTCTGCTAAGATGCCTGGGTGTCTTGCTGATGGCATTTCCTCTTCATTAAGTGCTGTTCCTTTACTGTGAATGCTTAGTTCAACACAGGGAGCATGACCTTTCATAAACTGATGTGGTCTGTTGCAGTCTCTTGGAAGGGCAGGCATTAAAAAGACCAGCTTTTATTTGTTTAAAACTTTACTAGATGACTCAAACAGAAAAACGATGGGTTGTTTCTCTTGAACTAGCCTGGTTGGTTTACTCTTACACACGGTGCATCTATTGTCTCCATCCCTGCTTCCCGTCCTGTGACAATTCTAGCTCTCTTATGGGCTCTGACCTGTCATCAATATTTTTCCTCTTTTGTTCTCTTCTGATCTAAGTCTCTAATCATCTAAAACTGACTCTTCTCCCCCAGTATTTCATTATGATGCATGTTTCTCCAGTCAATGTGGAGACATTTTCAGGTGAGTGCAGAGGTGAAAGTAAGCCGGTACGCCCCGGTACGGCATACCGGCAAGAGCCGGTTTGCCATACCAGGGTGGCCCGGCTTCCCCAGGGGGCAATTTAAAGAGCCTGGGGCTCCCAGCAGGGGCTGGAGCCCCAGGCCCTTTAAATTGCCACCAGAGCCCCACTGCTGGAGCCCTGGGGTATGGCTGCGGGGCTCTGGGGGCTATTTAAAGAGTCCGGGGCTCCAGCTGCCTCTGCCACCCTGGTCTTTAAATATCTGTGGGAGCCCCGCTACTTCCCCAGGGCTCCCACTTCTATTTACAGGGCTGGGGCGGTAGAAGCAGGGGAGCCCCGGGCCCTTTAAATAGCCCCCGGAGCCCTGGGCTGCTGCTGCTACCCCGGTGGGGGGGAGGGGGGGGCACTTACCTTACAGGGTAGGCTGGGGCTGGCTCTGACTGTCTCAGCCCCGCCCCTTCTGCCCTAGGCCCCGCCCCTTCCGGGGGCCAGAGCTGGCCCCAGCGTACCGGTAAGTCACTTTCACCCCTGGGTGAGTGTGAGAAGACTGCAAAAAAAGGGAGATCAGCCTACTTCATAGGCTCATCATAAAGCACCTCCTAAACATAAATTGTGCTAGAAGACTCAAACATTATTCTATATACAAATGAAAAAACCCAGCCCTGGCAGTGGTTCTTTCTGAGACAAGATCACAGGCTCACAAAAGGAAGAAAAGAAAAACCAGAGCTTCCAGCCATCAAAACTCATGCTGCATGTTAGATTCCCCCGCCCCCCTTCATAACTGTGGTTCGTAGTTCTTAGCTCTTCAGAAGAGTCTCTGCAGAGAACACAAAAGAACTCCAGACATCATCTCACATTCCCCACCCTGTCTCCAAGGCTAAGTAAAGATTTAAAAAGCAAATGATGGGTGGCCTTCATTTTCCGTTTTCACTTTCTGCATGAGTTCTTCAGATTAGAAGGATCACTAAGAACTAGAGGCTGTTGACTTCAAGTTAAGAGTTAAAACCCTAATCAGTTTAATTTTCTTCAATGAATATTTTGTACCCCTACAGATAGTCATTTATAACTGTTATGATTGTACAGTAATGGATCTGCTAGTTCAGATTATGATGCTACATGTAGTAACTTTTTACACTGAGAATTAGTGAGTCATGTTAACATACAAAGACACATTTCTTTACTACTGTGTTACAGCATCCTAAGTAAATCCTTTTTTTTTGTCGGCAGCCAGGAGCATAAATCCACAAGCAGGCAGAAGTAAGAGCTTTAAAAATTTTAAACATCAACAAAAATACACACCCTTGAAATATGAACACTTCAAAAATCTCTGGTGACAAGAATAAATCCAAGGGTTTAAATAAAAGTAAGTTACCCGATTTTTGAAATATCCTATTGAACTAGCCTGTCCCACAGCAATTATATTCCAACCAGCTAATATTTAACAAAAAGTACAGAAACCAGAAGACATCCTCTCTCACCACCCACTTTATCTATGGGCATTTCTTTCCTACCCCAAACTCCTGCCATCCTAGGAGCCACTGACTATATGGAATACACAATTCCCAATTTCTCCCTGTTTAAAAAAAAAGGAGGGGGAGGCAAATTATACTTCTACAGGACATAATTTTTAAAACGATAATGTAATGCACTCAATTTCTACCCACGGTTTTGAACAAGTCTCTTTACCTCCCTCTCCTCACCTGTAAAATAGGCACAATAATACTTGTCAGCTTCACAAGGGGGCAGTCAGATGTGTGTAAAGGGCTTTAAATTGAAGTGCCAGTGAAGTTCTTACTTATTTCATGCTTTACTTGTGAAAATTATTTGTGGTTGTTGAGTCAAGTTTAGAGTGATTGCATGATATTGCATATAAATTTAGATTGCAAGCCATTGCAAGGACTATCTTTTGTTATAAGTTTCTAAATTGCCTAGCACAATAAAACCCTTATGCTGTTTGGGGCCTCTGGGCACTGTTGTATTGCAAATTAACAACAGACTCCTCTTATGTCACTGCAGGTAAATTGATTGCATCATTTAAAGCCTAAAGGGCAAAACCAAATAGGGAAATCTGACTCATTTTAATACGAGAATATCTTATTCAGTACTGTGCTTTGGTGTGAAAGCTAGACTCAAGCCAGAATCAAGTTGCCAATAGAATTTTCCCAATGCAACATTAGTTGATTTAAAACAAATTAAAATTACATTAAATTTGTTAGCGTATAAACACTTTGAGCATATAAGCAAATACTTAAAGATGACTAAGAACTTCACTTCAAAAAGGCAAGGCAAATAATGGGCTGTGTTTTCTTTAATTTTTTCAGTTAATTTAGTATTGGGGGATGTAAAATGGTGGAATGGCTCAGCAGAATCAGTTGCAGTAACCAAAGTATTAATTTGTATTACTTGTTTAAAAACTAACACAGTTAAAGTTTTCGTAGTTTAGGCTTCCAGTCAGTCTTTAACACTTGGATACAGAGTCCTACTTTCCCACACAGCCTTCTCCTTATGCTATCTCCCAAGCAGCTATTCTTCTAGACCCCAATTCTGCGAACACACATGCTAAGCTTTACACAAGACTAGTTTTTTAAGAAGTCAATGGGACTACTCGTATTTAAATTTTTAAGCACATGCTTAAGTATATCCCAAATCTTTTGAGCACTATTTTTACTATGCATTTTTCCAAACCCCTTTTTGGATTCTTAGCGGTTTTCAAAATAAACCTACACAACCAACAGTAATGAAGATGAACTGAGACCCAAGACAAAGAACAATATTTCAGAAGACAGAGGAAGCAAAGAGTAATTTTTTTTTAAAAAATGGTGATACGAATTGCCCATTCCCCACAATTGCAGCCAAAAGCAGCAGCGAACAACAGTTTAGTACTGGAAGTGAAGAATACCATGTCAGTTCTATTACTGAGTGCTGATGGCTGACAGTGCACTTCATAAGGCACAGAGAATATACCGTAGATCAGAGGTCTCAAACTCAAATGACCATGAGGGCCGCATGAGGACTAGTGCATTGGCCCGAGGGCCACATCAGTGACACCCCCCACTTGCTGCCCCTGGCCCCGCCCCCTTCCATGAGGCCCTTGCCCCTGCCCCGCCTCTTCCCACCCCTTCCCTGCCCCCATTCCAACCCCTTCCCCAAAGTCCTCACCCCAACTCTGCCCCCTCCCTGCCCCCAGGGGGTGCAGGAGGGGTGCGGGGTGTGGC
>NW_020664417.1:5288257-5371929 GCF_002925995.2 Terrapene triunguis | reverse complement strand
AACAAAGTAGGCTGGAAGACCTTTCGCCCTGATCAGTGAGGTACAAAACTGTCTCAGAGAAATTCCTAGAAAGTCTCGAGGAGATCGAGGAGAAAGATTACTGGAAAAATGTAGTCCTTCCAGGAAGCCATGCTGTACTCCTGGCCTGAGGCAAAGCAGGATGGAAGTTACGGAATTATATCAACTCTGGCTATTTCCGAGTGAGAGAAAGACTGAGAAGGAAACAAGCTGTGCTACTGGAGGTCTCCTGAAAGCGATGGACACATGAACCACTTTTTGTTTGCTCAGTAGTCATTTCAATACAGACACCTCTGAGGATGTTCTAAAACACTTTCTAAATTGACTGGATACTTTGTGATGCCTTGTTCAGCCAGAACTCATGCAGCTTGCAAAGAATTTCTTGTAAAAAATAAACTCCACAGGTGTGACTTTTGTCTTCTGTTTGACTTGCCACATACATTTCAGAAAACAAACAGACACTAGGGTGTGTCAGAAGAGATACTGCCATTTCTTCACTGAATTCATTTTACAATGCATATGAGATGGCAATATCCACCATGATAAATGTATTGTCCTATTTTAATCATAAGATCTCAGTCATCTAGCATACAGGATTTTTACTTGCTATTTTTTGTTTCCATTAAATATACATTTAAGAGTTCATGTAAGCACACAACAAATGAGAAAAAAAAAACATAACAATCAAGTCCCACACAGGGAACAGGTTATATAATTTGGACACATGCTCCTTAGTACTAAAGGCATATCAGGGAAAAAGTCACACACAACTGTGATACATTGGGGGTGGGGAGGAAGAGGGTGAGGGAGAGTAGCTCCCTTTGATGGACACCCAGCCAGCCAGTTAGCTGTAAAACTATAAAACCCCTCTTGGTCTGTTCTCTTCTTGCTTTACCTATAAAGGGTTAACAAGCCCACAGGTAAAAGAAAAGGAGTGGGCACCTGACCAAAAGAGCCAGTGGGAAGGTAGAACTTTTTAAAATTAGGAAAGAAACTTTCCCTTTGTCTGTTGTTCTCTGGGCTGCAGGGATGGAGCAGCAATGCTGTATAAGGCTTGAACCACGTATGAAAATTCATCTTTTATACCTGGAAGAAATTATTTGGATAGGGAATGTTTAGACAGACAATTAGGTTTATTTTTTATTTTGGCTTGTAGATTGCCTCTGTGCTAACCCCAGATGCTTTTGTTTGCTTGTAACCTTTAAGATGAACCCCCAAGAAAGCTATTTTGGGTGCTTGGTTTTTGTAATTGCTCTTAAAATCTAACAAAAGCCTAAGTTCCAGATGTAATTTTTTCCTTTTTGTTTTTAATAAAATTTATCTTTAAGAACAGGATTGGATTTTTGGTATTCTAAGACGTTTGTGCATGTTGTTTGATTAGCTGGTAGCCACAGCTAATTTCCTTTGTTTTCTTTCTCAGCACTTTCGCGGGGGGGGGGGGGGGGGGGGTGAAAGGGCTTGAGGGTACTGCATGGGGAGGAATTCCCAAGTGCTCCTTCCTGGGTTCAAAAGGTGCTTTTTTTTTTTTTTTTTTTTTTTTTTGCATTTGAGTGGTGGCAGCGTTTACCAAGCCAAGGTCAGAGACATAGGCACCAACTTTCTCCTGCCCCTTTCCCTGCCCCTGGCCCCGCCCAGACTCCACCCTTTCCCCACCCAGCCCCGCCACCATTCCAACCCCATCCCCAAAGTCCCCACCCTAACTCCGTCCCCTCCCTACCCCTATTGGATCCCTTCCCCAAATCCCCGGCCCCATCTCTTCCCCCAGTGCGCCGCGTTCCCCCTCCCTCCCTACCCCGCGAATCAGCTGTTTCACAGCACAAGCGCTGGGAGGGAGGGGGGAGAAGCAGGACGCGGCACCGCACTCGCGGAGGAGGCGGAGGCAAGCTGGAGCGGGGGGGGGGCCAGGCAAGGAGCTGCTGATGGGTGCTGAGCACCCACCAATTTTTTTGGAGCACCCACGGAGGCGGCACCTATGGTCAGAGAGAAGTTGTAACCTTGGGAGTGTAATATCAGCCTGGAGTGGCAAGTATTAATTTTTAAAATCGTTTCAGGCCCCCACTTCTGCACTCTGAGTGACAGAGTGGGGATTCAGTCTTGACAACAACTAAATAAGACACTGTTTTACACTATTATATTTTGGACACACATCTAACCAGATACAGGTCTTCACACCCTCTAAAATAAGAACTTCCTTTGAAAGCAGAAAGGAACCAGTGTTCATCCAATACAACTTTAGGCAATTAAATCTTGAAAAGAACAGTTACCAAAATAATCTCTCCTAAATTTTCCTTGAATCAATGCCCTTGAACATTTAGGTCAATTTCTCTGCTGGAATAATTCCATCAATTTCCCCTGACTACATTTCTCATAGAAATGGATGTTTAAGAAAGGGAAAGTCAGGCATCATAAGGTAAAACTGCATCACTTAATTTAGATATACTTTTCTTTATAACATTTTCAGTCTTATGCCTCTTAGGAAGGTGTCCAAGACTTGTCTTTTATTTATTGCTTGTTGTTTCAGTATGACCTTCCAAGCATACCAAAAACAACCTTTTCTTAGGCCCCTCAAGTTATTGGCAGTAGCAGAAATGTGGGAGTGAGGAGGGGGAAGGGACAGACTTTAAAGGAAACATATCTGTAAGCCCTCCTTGGATATGGTTTGGAATAGAAGAGTACCCTACTCACTGGTGCCACAGCCTACCATGGAGGAGGTTGGTAAAGGGAGTAGAGGCAATCAGAGTACTGGGATTAGGAAGAAGGCAGTAGGGTGGAGTCAGGAGAAGGGGGAGGGAGAATGATGAACTAAAAAGGCGAGAGAGTGTGAGAGGGAGAGGAGGAGGAGGAGGGAAAGAAAAATAGAGATACAAAGAAGAATGGCAGCAGAGGAATAGGAGTGCAATCGGGTGAAACTGAAGATGCAGAGAGGTTGCAGAACCAGGAAAGAGAGAGTGCTTGCCTCACAGACCCATACTTCAGCCATGAATCCAAACTTTGTATTAGATTTCAAAGATACTCTCCCAGCTATCCATGAAGTGACAAGATGTGCATTATGAATGAATGAGACTTTTCCTATAAGAATGCCCACATTTCCCCAATATTTCCATTTGTTCCCAAACATACCCTGCTCCAGGCGTCTATGTACATTATTTTTAAAAAGGCAGAAAGCATGAACATCATTAGGGTTACTATTATAATGTAAGCTTACATTTCCATATGAAAACTGAATTAGAAAAAGCAAATTCTTCTAGTATCCAGAGTATTTAAATGGGACTTTTCAGTCACATTTTAAAAAATAGTTAGGCAGCTAGGTCCATATTTAAACACCAAAACAAATGTCCCGATTTTCAGTACAGGGCATCCAGAGCGGTCAGTGACTGACATGTCTTGGGGGGGAGGGAGGGGGAACCACACAGGCCCCTTATCTATATATAAATTTAATACCTTACTTTAAGCATTCCATGTGCCAAGGTTTATGGTATTTGTATCATTGAGTATAATTTCATATTTTATAATACAAATGTGTGTGGAGTAGTGTATTTTCCCTTTTTCAAGGGGCATCCTAGAAATCTACAAGAAAAAAGTGAATGTACAAGGCACATCACACAGTAACACAGCTATAGGCTGTCTCCAACCCACTCCAAATATGCCCAGGTCAGGTGTCAGGCTCCTGCAGTGTTTCTCCAGGAATTTAAAAGGCGGTATTGGCAAATATATTCCAGAATTTAGAAACCAAAATTGGAAGAAAATATTAAAGGGTTTCCAGGTGTACTGTGTGGTAGGTTAGCAGGCTAAACTCAAATATGAATACTTGAAGTGTAAGCCTTTGAGGTCTACAAATTTTCATTGGAAAAGATGTAGGACACCAGTGTAAGAGTCATTGTCCCTCTCTCTGCCCTACTCTCCTTTTTCTCTTTGTAGGTCTTCTCTTTCTGTATCGGTCTCCCCATTTGCTTCTTGTCTTCCTCCACCTCTTCTGTCTCCCTTCTATGCCACTTGCATTTCAGAATCAGGCCAGCAGCAGATGAAAAATAGGGCCATAATCCTAGTCAATTTTATGCCACAACTACTTTGTGAAAAGAGCCCGTTTGAGTAGGATCTTATTTTGTCTGCAGCTGGTGCCAAAGGTCTCATAGCAGTTCCTTGTCTAGTCAAGGTTCATAACGTGCATAGTACAAATCTAGTAGTATACTAATCAGGAAGCATGGTAGGGCTGTTACCCTATGACAGGAGACTGCATAGTAATTCTGCCATGCATAACTGATTTGAAGGAAATAATTCACCAGCAGCTCTTCAGTTGTGGGACAGGTTAATGTATTGCCACTGGATTGGCAAGTACTATACATAGACTATTCAATACTTTGAAAAGTCTTGTGGCTTTTGTTCTCTAAATAAGCAAAAGGCTACTTTAGTAATAAGGATCCACCCACACAATTCCATGTTGGACAACAAGCCTCTTGCAGTGCAAGGTGTCTGATTGCCTATTCTCACTAATTGAGGATTAGACCATTCTATGTACTGTGATTCCCTTTCAAAATAAAGGAAGTGAATTGGCATTCCCATCCCAGGACCCTATTCCTGTCCTGAGAGGGAGGGCACTGGGAGAGGTATTACCACTTCCACAAGAATACTGTCTGGGATATAGTTCAAGTTTTGTAGTATTCAAAGTATTTTACACTTGTTTTTACTGTCCTTTGATCCAAGCTGATTATACATGAAAATGAAAACTTTTACAAACATGTGCCACGCTCTTTTCTTTCTTGTTTAAGATGTGAGCTTGCTTGCGTTAACAGAACCATAACTCTACATTGTCCATTAATACTAAAGCTGATTGATCAGTACAGATAAACACTTCAAGTGTTAAGTTTAAAGCTAATAACATGAAATACTTAAAGTAGGCAAGTGTCATTCTATCCATTTTAGAGATGGGGAAAGACAGGCAGAGAACTTGTATATGCAAGAACATCTTATTGTGCTTGAATAGGACTGGGATCACTCAAGTTAGACAAAATACTGACTATAGTTTTCAGTTGGTGTAGCCCAGGATGAGATGCTCTGTCAGCTAGCTACGGTTAAACCCCCACATTTGTGAATTAAGCTAGTCTACACTGACTGCAAAGTCATGGTCATGACAGTGTCATTAACTCAAATGTTCCCAATCCTGTTCAAACACAGTAAGATTCTCTAATGTGAAGAAGCCCAGAGGTGAAGTGATTTACCCAAGGTCACACAGCAGGTCTGTGACCTAAGTAGGAGCGAACTCAGGTCTTCATATTCACACACAGGATCCAGATGATCGGAAGGTAACAGGAATAGATTTGAGACCAAGGGTGAAATCTTGCCCCCACTGAAATAGGAGTTTGCCATTGTTTTCAATGAAGCCAGGATTTTACCCTCAGTCAGCAAGGAGTTTGGGCGATGTAGGTTTGAAGAGGGGCGTGCAGGTGAGAGTATCACTGGAAGTGGGCAGGTGCCATGAACGGTGTAGAGGTGGGAGGGCGCAGCCAGTAGCCCCTGGGAGTAGCTAGGGCGTGCCCCGGGACCAGGCAGGGGGTGCAGAGGGCGGGGAAGAGGCTGGTACTCACTGTGCGGGTCGCTCTTCTCCCGGACTCCGTCCACTCGGCCGTCCGGGTTGATCCTCAGGAAGAAGCCCCCGTTTTTGCAGTACAGCCGCTTGGGGTCCTTGAAGTGCCCCGGGGGGAAGGTGCCGCTGCCCCCGTCGTCGGGCAGCGCGGGCAGGGTGGTGATGCTGCCCGCAGCCATCCGCCCCGCTGCGGGGCCCCGGGCTGGGGAGCCCCTCTGGTGCCCGGCCCCCCGGCCGCGGCCGCCCACCAGTCCCTGCCGGCTTCTCGCCCTGCCGCGGCCGCCCAGCCTCACCTCCTGCCGGCTTCGCCCTCTGCCGCGGCCGCCCAGCCTAGCCCCTGCCCGCTGGGGCCCGGCCCCTCCTCTACGACGGGGCAGCGCAGTGCCCGGCTCCCCGGCCCCTCGCCGCCTCCGCGCGGGAAGCGGGTGCCGGCTGCCAAGTTAGGCTGGTGGAGCTGCGCAACGCCCGGGCTCTGGGAGCCCGTCACTCTGCCCGGCCCCGAGCAGCCAGCGCACAGCGCAGCCTCCCAGCGATGCTGCTGGGAGCCAGCGCCGCCCCGCGCCCCCGGCCGCCTCTCGGACTCTGCCCGCTCCGGCGCGGAGGGGCGCAGGCAGGGGGAAGCGCAGCGCAGCTGGTAGCGACTTGTTTGTTCGCAGCGGCCTCCCGCTGCTGCTCCTCCTCCTGCCCTTAGCGGGTGCCTCTCTGTGCCGATCCCCTACGGGCCGGGGAGGCTGCTGCTGCTCCTGCTGGAGAAACTGGCCGAGCTGGAGAAGTGGTTCCCTCCCCATCCACCGTACCGTAACCCTGCCCGGCCCTGCCTCCCCTGGCCGCACAGCCAACCTCCTGTCCTCCACTCCACCCTGCTCCCTCCTAGCCCGCAAGGGAGTGCGCACGGAAAGTACCCTTCCCAAATCGCTCTGCAGGCTGGACATCAACAGCATCAGCGTGATCTCAAAAACACGTCGCTGGAAAGAGCAAGCCCGGGGGAGCAGGCGCTGCAGAAAGTGTGCGAGACCCAACTTGGTTTTCAAGGAATATTAGGCCAGGATAGAGATTTTTAGTTACGCCTTGAACTTTTTTTTAGTAACAATAGCAACCAACTATTATTTTGGCATTTTATCTTCTGAAGCGTGGTTTGTAGAACACAGGTTAAGAGAAGGGGTAGCACCATTATAGAGAGTAGTGGTATTTTGTTATTAGCATTGAAAACACAATATAAAAGATTAAGTACAAGCCTTACAAAAGCTAGAAGTCGACATATAGAACAAAAGAGAAAATACAAGCTAGTGCTACCCCTTGACTTATCTGATCAGATGTGAACAGAAACAACGAACCAAGAAGCCAGCATTTACTACCCCAATGCAAGTGGACTCTGATTACTGTACACAATGCAGTCCCTTAAAAACAGCGCAGACACAGTCTTGATAGGGATGGAGCTGTATTGTGGACAGAGTACATAAAGTTACTTTACACTTTAAACTGAATGTGTTTTTACAAACACTTGTGACGTGAGTAAACACAATTATACCCAATTAAAAGATGAAAAAGGTGAGGTAGAGAGAGATTAAATGATTTGCCCAAAATCACATTGCCACAGCTTTCCTAAGCCACTCATGATTTAGCCAGAAAAATATCCTTGGTTCCTATTGATTACAGAAGGTAATGTAGTACTTTTTATTGAACAGCAAGCATTTTAATATATTACAGAAAGCTTTGAGGCTCTGAATGAGTGAGAAGAATACACTCACTACTGCATAGCCCATTTTACCCTCGCTCCTAGGCTATGAAAAATATATAAATCAGACAAAAACCAAAAGCTTCTGAATGTTTAGTAACTGTCATACACATCATGGTGCTGAGAGGTATTAGTATGGAAGGCTATCCAAGAAGAGTTAGATCATGTTCAGTTAATTTGTATGAATTTTAAAAAATTAAATTGGAACATCATTCAATTGCACATAAGCTTGCACTGTAGATCATTTCAGTAAAAAAAACAACTCAGGAAAAAAAGTGTTACAATATGTAATTTAAGGGCTGTATCATTCCATCAGTTAAGCAGAACACCATCTTAAGAACTGATAGAATATAGGGACCATATTGTTCCAACAAATGTATTTCAGTAATAAAATTAAAAATTCATCATGTGTTAAATCTATTTTCATTTTTGTGTATTTATATATTTAATAGAATTGCTCTAAATTATTTCTACTCCTGCTCATCACTACAAAGCCAAACATTTTAAGGTTCTGTGATGGGGCAAAAGTTCAGTCTTGTGAACTTCAGAAGAGTACAGATACTTTGGTTCCAGTTTGAGGAAGTCTTGATAGGATGGTGAAGTTGGGGTGTTGTGTAGCACAGCAGTTCTCAAAAAACTTTTGCAACTCAAGGACCCCCATTTTGATTTAAAATTTTGCGCAGACCCCCAAAAGTCAGCTCAACCCCAGGCCCTGCCCAACTCTACCCCTGCCCCTCCTCTTCCCCACCTCTTTCCCTCCCTCCCCTGAGCACACTCTATCCCTGCTCCTACCCAACCCTCCCAGTGCCTCCTGCACACCGCTCAACAGCTATTCCGGGGCATGCAGGAGGCACTGGGAGAGAGGGGGAGGAGTTGATTAGCAGGGCTGGCAGCCCCAGATATGACTCATGGGCCCCCTAGAGCATCCTCATGGACCCCAGTTTGAGAAAACCATTGTAGCATCTGTGGTGATTCTTGGTGTTGTGTTTTTTTCCAGAAGTGTGCGGCAAAACCTGCAGACAGTTCCACTGTTTGATGATCAATACCCCACCCCACAACACACCTTCAAGATCCCTGGGTCCTACACATGCCTATCACAACATGTGGTGTACCTCAGCCAGTGCATCAGATGCCACAGAAACAACTATTTGGGTGAAGCCAGATAATTGCAACACTCAAATGAACTTGCAGAAAAATGATAGAAGACAAAAACACCACATCACTCCTGGGCAAACACTTCCCACAAAGCAATCATTCCGTATCGGACCTCAAGTCCTTGTCCTCAAAGGCAACCTTCACAACACCACCTCAAAAGACAAACTTGGGAACTTAAATTCCTAACTCTGCTAGACACTAAAAGCCATGGACTAAACAGAAACACTAGTTTGTGTTTCATTACAACTTTAACACAACCTACTGCCCGCTAACCCTTAATGGCCCACTTCATTTTAAATGGTCTACAAAATGCGAGAGACACCTTTATGCTTCATCTGTTCCAAGCTGTATTTAGTTCAGACACTCTGGTTACCTTCCCCAGACCTGAAGAGCTCTGTGAAGCTCGAAAGCTTGTCTCTTCCACCAACAGAAATGGTCCAGTAAGAGAGAGTGCTTCATCTACCTTGTCTCTTTCAAACATGGTAACATTCCATAATGAAGACAAGCACCAACATTTCCATCTTTTGGATATGAACTCCTGTTTAAGGAATTTTTTCTTGCCCTCAAACTCCCACATCCAGGTGTGTTTAAGAGTAATTTAAAAAAAAAAAAAAACCACCACACACAACACGCATTTCATTTTACCAAAGTTGTTTTAATCCAAATCACTAGTAACTTTTCCTGGTGATCTGTCTTCATTCGCACTGATGTATCTCTGCTAGTTTCAATATCCTTCCCTTTCTCATCCGACCGTAATGTTGACCACCCCACCTGTGTTTCCTGGTAGTTTCACGTTCTCTCTCCCATCCTCATCCAAGTTACTAATAGTTGTGTTGATAGTGTACAGTGAAAAGAGAAGGCTGTTGACTAGGTGCTTTCATTTGTTCCATAGCGCACAACTACCACCTCTATGCAGATTTCCTACAATTCTCTCCAGCTCTAATTTCTCATTCTCCATGCAGCCATGTCATTCTAATTTCTTCTTGGAGGGCTCTGTAGGGTTTTTTATTACCACACACCACCATGCTAACAAACCCAACCACAGAGCAACAGCAAAGTCCTCTGTGGTCTTCATGGAGCCTCCATGTCTCTTCCTTTTTTGGGGTTAAAATTCTAGTGCATTTTGTTGGTTAGTTTTTAAAAAAATTTGCAGAGAGTATTTGGGTAGGTGAGGGTTTAAAGGTTGCGAGTGTCATTCTTGTTATAACTCAAAGGCTTTTTCAAAAGATGAAAGTTTATAGCATTTCCTAAAGATAAGAAAGTAAATCCAGAATCTAATCACTGAAAGTTTGTTCCACTGCTCATCTCCTACACCAGGGGTCAGCAACCTTTCAGAAGTGGTGTGCCGAGTCTTCATTTATTCACTCTAATTTAAGGCTTCGGGTGCCAGTAATACATTAACGTTTTTAGAGGGTCTCTTTCTATTAGCCTATAATATATAACTAATCTATTGTTGTATGTAAAGTAAATAAGGTTTTTAAAATGTTTAAGGCTGGGCTTTGGAGCAGATCCTGGAGCTGGAGCGCAGAGCAGCTCCAGAGCAGTGGAGCTGCAGGTTTTTGCCTGGAGCTGGAGCGGAGCCAGAGCACAGCTCCAAAGCCCTGGTTTAAGCAGCTTTGTTTAAAATTAAATTAAAATGCAGAGAGCCCCAGACCAGTGGCCAGGACCCAGGCAGTGTGAGTTCCACTGAAAATCAGCTTGTGTGCCGCCTTTGGCACGTGTGCCATAGGTTGCCTACCCCTGTCCTACACCAAAAATGCTCAGTTCCCAGCTCTTACCCACTCATCCTGGGCTTTATGGCATGCAGTGTTTGGTGGTTCATAGATAATTTGGTCTCTAATGCAGCTGTCCCAATGCAAAATTAGGACTAAGGTTTTTTATGTTCAAAGCAGCCTGGACTAGTGGTTCTCAGCCAGGGGTGTGCATACATCAACTCATCTAGACATTTGCCTAATTTTACAACAGGTTACATAAAAAGCACTAGCGAAGTCAGTACAACCTAAAATTTCATACAGACAATGACGCGTTTATACTGCTGTATATACTACACACAAATGCGACTACAATATTTACATTCCAATTGATTTATTTTATAATTATATGGTGAAAAGGAGAAAGTAAGCAATTTTTCAGTAATAGTGTGCTGACACTTCTGTATTTTTAGGTCTGATTTTGTAAGCAAGTAGTTTAAGTGAGGTGAAACTTGGGGTATGCAAGACAAAATCAGACTCCTAAAAGGGGTACAGTAGTCTGGAAAGGTTGAGAGCCACTGGCCTAGATCATGGAGGAAGTGGGCAGCTGCATTCTGTACTAGCTGTTCCCTGTGGGACTCCACAGATTATCACCTTCAGAGAGGAGGAGCATTCACCTACCGCCACTCTAAGTTTGGCTGGAGAGGAACAACTGGAGTCACTGAAGTGCTGAGCCATCTACTTCTACTAGGTCATGTGGGCAGGTTGGCAGTACCTGTGGTCTACAGTGGGGGGGAGGAGGTAGAGGGGTCCCACAGCATGAGTGTGGAGACCATATCTTTGTCCATGGCAATATGGAAATGGTCAGTGTCACTAGGGCTATATGACTGTCTGTGCTGTCCTGATTGTGATACATCTAGGATATTGCCTGATGCCATGTCGTTGGGGCTTGGTGGTTATGTAACCATCTCAATTATTTTGCTCAGGAATATTGGAGAAATCAGTTGAGTGATGACTGAGCAATGGGCAGACTATTGCCTTGTTCAAGGAGTTTGGCAAGGGTGCTTCTCTGAAGAAGGCACTAAATCTCCATTAGTTGTAGGCACAGCATAGTTTTTATTCTTCACTGGCTGTCACTAGCCATCGAGCTATTTCAGAGGTTGTGGCTCTAATGTTTTTCAGGGCTTCTTGAGCCTAGACCAATATGATGGGGCCAAATTCAGTCAGTGGTGGCTGGGGGAATATGATCTGGTCAGGAAATAGACTTCTTTCCCAAGTAATTCCACATAACGCAACTTGCTGAGAATACAGGTCTTCATGACATTTTATGCTTGAGCTTGATTTCTGGGTTGTACAGACACAACTCAATGTCCTATGGCTAAAACTGAAGTGCTTACTTCATTAATCATCTGACTTCGCCCATTCTCTATTACTGCTAGATAATGCCACCATTTTTCCTTTTACTGAATTTCACAACATTGTATGTGAGGCAGGATAAGCTCAGACACTAAAAATCTGCCACTTCTTCCTTCACAACGTCCCTAAAGTTTCCTCCCCTTCTTGCCATTAACACTGCCAAGATACCTAATGACTTTGTTATCTCCTACATCAGCCACTGCAGCCTCCTCTCCATTTCAGTCCATCCCAAAATGCCAGTGCCAAAAATCTTTTGCTGCTCCGATCACATTGCTCCACTTCCTCAGCTCAGCTCTTGCATACACCCATTGCAGCGACATCCCCTCCACCCAAGAACCACTTCACTGCTTCCAGACGCCTTCATATCTTTGTGCCTAGAACAGAGGTCAGCAACCTTTCAGAAGTGGTGTGCCAAGTCTTCATTTATTCACTCTAATTTAAGATTTCACGTGCCAGTAATACATTTTAACGTTTTTAGAAGGTCTCTTTCTATAAGTCTGTAATAGAAAACTTAACTATGGTTGTATGTAAAGTAAATAAGGTTTTTAAAATGTTTAAGAAGCTTCATTTAAAATTAAATTAAAATGCAGAGCCCCCCGGACCGGTGGCCAGGACTCAGGCAGCGAGAGTGAGAGTGCCACTGAAAATTGGCAAGCATGCCATAGGTTGCCTAACCCTGGCCTAGAACATGCTCTGTGCCAGAGCACACAAAGCTCTTTCATTCCTACTTCAAAAATATATTTAAAAAAAAAAATCTACCGATTCTGTTACCTATTCCATTTATTATGACAACCTGCCACTTGGTTTGTATCCTATATTGTTTTGTAACCAGACAGGGCTTTTAGTTTACCCCTCAGAGAGAAGAACCTGTTCCTTTATGGCACAGCTCTCAAAATTGTAGGTCATGATATACAACAATAGCACTTTATATATACAGATAATACAATGTATCGTAGAGATCATGTGACTTAGGATTGTGAATAACTTGCTTTTTATGTCTAACTGAAGTAGATAGTCCCAAATTGTCACTGTTCAGTATATACCACTTTAATTTCTATGGAACTTCTCTATTATATCCAAAACATATTTGTATCATGAGGAAATAAAAGCCAATATTACTGTGGCTGTAGTCTTAAAAAAACCCAAAGGTTTTGTATAAAGTGATTTCTGAAATATATTTCACAAAGATTAACTAACAAATTTCATGAACAGTGTTCCTTCAATGTTTTGGACTTTATTTTGGACTGAGTTCTGGATTTTGACTAATTTCCCAGTCTTTTCAGTAGATAATGATTACAATCCTAACATTATAGGATTCTCCCCCCTAGCCCCCTTTCAGGGGAACTGATTTTAAGGGACTTAATACAAATATACTCTCATTCTCCAGATGTGTTAGTTCTTCCACTATCAAGAGTTTACTCATTTCTTCCCCCCCTTCCAATGTAATCCCTCAAGTACACAAGAGTTTAGCTACATGGTTCCTAGACTATATATAGTTAATGGAAATTTTCCAGCTAAATCCCTGTTTAATCCAGCACAATATAGCCAGAGCTTGCTGAGCCTCACAAGTCCCAGGAGGATGCAGATTTGCAGCATGCTAAGCTACTCAGGGGAAACCTTGGCCTACCACAAAGCTTTTTTTTTTTTTTTAAATATATAAAACCCCCTCAAAAGTAAGTTGCAGAGGTGCCTGAAGGGAAGTACACTTCATCCAAATAAGCACCTCAGCTTTTATGCTCTTGCTCCTAACTAGACCAGTGGGTAGTCCAGACTGTTAAACAGAAGAAGAAAAAAAAAATTCTTGGAAGTGTTAAGAGGAACTCTGCCCCCAAATCAGTCTATTGCAGGAGTCTTGCTTCACGGGGTTCTGTTTAGGAGGGTGTCATTTCTGGGTCTCACGACCTGTTTCCCAGATTCCTATCCAAAACAGAATTGTTAGCAAAAGAAAAAACTTTGCGCTGTGACTCCTTTGAAAGTCTGTCTTTGTTAACTCGTGTGCAGCCAGATGGGGGGGGAAAGCCCTCTGTCAATTTGCTTCAAGGACTCAAGTCTCCAACAGGATTCTCAAAAGCTTGTCTAAGGCCTGGTCCACACTAACCCCCCACTTCGAACTAAGATACGCAACTTCAGCTACATTAATAACGTAGCTGAAGTCGAAGTACCTTAGTTCGAACTTACCGGGGTCCAGACGCGGCAGGCAGGCTCCCCCATCGACTCCGCGTACTCCTCTCGCGGAGCAAGAGTACCGGCGTCGATGGCGAGCACTTCCGGGATCGATCCCAGAAGATCGATTGCTTACCTCCGGGTCCGAAGGTAAGTATAGACGTACCCATAGATGGCAATTGCTTTGGACAGAGACAGACTCTGGGCCAAATTTTCTGCTGATGTAATTTACTTCAGTGGAGTTATGGTAGTGGCCAATTTGGCCCTCTGCTTCTAGGAAGGGAGCAGCTGCCAAATATCTAATCACAGCCATCCGGAAGAGAATGTCTCCGTACCTAGGGAGGTGGTGGAATCTCCTTCCTTAGAGGTTTTTAAGGTCAGGCTTGACAAAGCCCTAGCTGGAATGATTTAGTTGGGAATTGGTCCTGCTTTGAGCAGGTGGTTGGACTAGACGACATCTTAAGGTCCCTTCCAACCCTGATATTCTATGATTCTTTGTAACAGAGGTTCAAGGAAACAGGAAAGGTATACAAAAAAAATATTATATATATACACACACACACACACATATCAAGAGTCCAGAAAAAGGTTCTGCACAACTTTGTTTTTTAAAAAGTTATTTTTTTGGAATTTCCTCATCTTTAAAAAACCCCTGCACTTAGTACCTCTCACAGAAGTATATATCACAAAATACACCAGAAAAGGGCTCCCTACAAAAATATATCCACCTTAACCCTCCCGTTCTCAACAGCCTTAAAGAAGAGAAAAAAGTATAATTGGGTAAAGTAACAATCCAAGATAGTGTTTGGACAGTTTGGGCAAAAGCCATTTTTCAGCACCATGATATGAACACATTTCATTAGCCATTTTAGAAAAGGGTTACACACTTTTCTAAGATTATATACAATTCTCTCAGACCAGGAGTATGGGTTTACAGAATTGGGTCTTAACAGAGAAACTTATCCTCCAGATCTGTTCTTCCACTATCAAGAGTTTACTTTTTTTTTTTTTTTTTTTTTTTTTGGAGGAGGGGGAGAGACAAAGAAATGAGTAATCTGTCAAGTACACAAGAGTTTAGCTACGTGGGTCTTATACTATATATTAGTTCATGAAAATTTTCCAACTAAATCCCTGTTTAATACGCTGAAGAGTTATGCTTAAAAAAACCACACCCTACCACAGTATTTAAGTGTGAATATTAGAAGGCGGATTTCAATTTTGGTGATTTATGCTCATGCAGATATTTTTCACAATAGATATTTACAATTTTCATTTTTTAAAACAATATTAACGAGTATTAAAATATTGGATTTGCTTCCACCCTGCATGATTAAAAAAAAAAAAAGTCTTTTTGAAAGTTTGCCTTTTCTGTTGATAGGTTTCTCTTTGTTATGATGCAATCAAAAGTAATGTTTATTCTATCACAGATCTGAAGTCTAACTATAAATCTGTATTTAAAGTTTCACTAATCAGAGGAAACACTAAATTTGTGTAGAATATTTGTGGAAAACATACTAGGTCTGCCCAGTGCAAAGTTTTCTGAATTCATTCATCATCCTAATGCGGCCACATGTTTTTGTTTGGTTTGTCTTCATGAATGGTTGATACTGGAGACATAACAGTCCACTGTGACTGAAAATGGAGAATTTACAACCTGATGAAGCCAAAGATAGAAAATTGTCAAGTTTGACTAAGAGGCTGAAGCTGGAAGAAAATGGCAAAACAGCAGAGAAGCAGTGCCAGTTGTTGTGGCTATGAGGATTAGCAGTGGGCTTGGCTTCTATGAGCTGGAAGTGTCCAAGGCAACAGGATGAAGTGGTCAAAGTGAGAGGCATGGCAAACTACTATATATATATATATATATATATATATATATATATCTCCAGATAAATCTGTGTTAAAGTGGAGTTACAGTTGAGTACTTATTAATAGTTCAGGGTAAAACATATTACAGGGATGTAGTAATTATTCCCAAACTCAGGGAATTCAGAGTTTAATATTAAACTTAAAGAAAGTCAAACAGTTCAGGTGCCCTAGTAACCCTAAATCTTCCCTGTAGCAAACATCAGGCAGTGACCATATGATAATTCAGGCATTTTAGCGTTTCTAGTTCCAGATTAAGTTAAACTAGATTTTACATGCAGTGTTGTTGCAGCTGTGTCATCCCATGATTAGCAAGCCAAGGTGGGGAGGTACTGTAATAATTTTGAGCTACACTGAGCTCTGTGTAGCTCAAAAGCTTCTCACCCCAACAGAAGTTGGTCCAATACAAGCTATTACTTCACCCTCCTTATCTCTCTAGATTTTTTATTTAGTCTCATGATATTTCTACTAGACAGAGTGACTGCTTCTACATAGCTGTGCTTGGGCTCATGGAAAAGAGTACAGGGAGCCTCTTCTCCAGCCCCCTCCCCAGGGGCGGCTCCAGGCACCAGCACAGCAAGCGCATGCCTGGGGCGACAAGCTGTGGGGGGTGGCCTGCCGGTTGCAGTTTCGGTGGCGGGGGGTACGCCGAAGCCACGGGACCGGCAGATCACCCACAGAAACGCCACCGAATCTGCGTGACCGTGGACTGCCCGCAGGCATGCCGCCGAAGGCCGCCTGACTGCCGTGCTTGGGGCGGCAAAAAAAACAGAGCCGCCCCTGCCCCTCCCCCGAGATCAAAGGGGATGCAATTGCTTGCTGGTTTTGAGACCATTTCTGGGAACTAGTACTTGTGAAGCAGGTGCATAATACATCTGAGATGCTTTTTGTGTTAAAAATGGTAAGACGCTAGGACAAGAGATGTATACAAGTAGAAGGTGGATCTGGTCTATTGACCGCTCAAAGGACTTTCACTATACTGTGCTCAGTAGAAAGTATCCTGAGAAATCCAGGTGTCAGAACATTAACCTACCTAGATAATAGTCAGAAAGCAATACAACTTGAGTTGGACTTTTCCCTCCCCTCTCAAATGTAGTTCTTATCTGCCTGTAAAGCCTGAGAGACACAGGACTCCATAAAGTCTAGTTCTGAAAGGTGCTCAAATATCTTCCCCCTCATTGGTGTATCCAAGAATAAAAAGGCCAAACATTTCTCTTTTTGGGAATCAAGAAAAAGCAAAATTTATACCAGATTCACAAGTAGCAGGAATATCTTCCCTGCCATGCAGCTTTCATCACACACACACACACACACACACACACACACACACACACACACGAGGAACAGACAGGTAAATCTTAGAGGTGATGCTCTGAATTAGTTATAAGACTCTTAGTGGATTAGTAGAAGTGAACTAACTTTACAATATTTGCTGAGTCAAAGTCTTGTCCTGCACTATTTCTGAAGAGCACAGCGGGCATTAGCCAGACTCACAATAAAAGCACTCCTCTTTGTAAGAGTCTGCACCAGTAGAAAATATTGCAGGAGGGTTCCACAAGTTGTTTCAGTGGATCCACAGTTCTGGGCCCCACTGAAGGCATCCTCATGCCACATGAGGAATATTGTGCTAAGATATTACAAACCAAGTGTCATACAGTGAGGTAAACAGAATTCTGATAGCATATATTCGTTAACTTTCCAGGGACATGAGAGCTAAGGGGCATCTGTTCTACCCCAACTCAACAAATAAGGCAGTCAGACAAATGTTGACTGCCTCCAACAAAATACTGTACTTCCTTTAAAAAAAAAATTTCTCCCACCCCAGCAATACCAAAGTACAAGTACCTCCATCACCACTGCACAATGCCAAACAATGCTTTTTGTTGGATAGTGTGTGTTAAATCTATTGCAAATATAGCTGACTGCCTCAAGACACTTGGGTAATTGCAATAAGAGGGAGGACAGCCAAATAACTTTGTTAAATGTGCACATAAAATCAGTGTCTTGTGTTGCATTAGTTTTTAATTTTAGAGTAGGACCACTCCAAACCATTTTGAGAGATCATCTAGGGTTGGTCGGGTATAATTCCCATTATGCCTCCACACCGGGTTTGTCTGTCCATGTGACAGTTAATACAGAAGAAATTACTTCTAGCTATAAAACAATTCCTATGTGCTTGTATTTTTAAGCATCATACACAGATACCACCTACAATACTCAAATTTATAAATACTGTAAATGCAATTGTTCAAGCCAGATGGCTATGGCCAAGTCTGGTTGGTTCCTTGGAGAGGAGCTTAGAATGTTTTTTCTATGAAGTTTATGGAACAGTCAACTTCTGTCCACAGGCCAAACAGAGTCTGTAGACAGCCAAAGTGTGATTTTCCCTAATACTGTCCAGTTAATGATCTCATACCTGACCTGAAATAGTCACCCTACTAGAGTGCAAGAAGTTTAATCTTCATGATTGCTTGGACCTGGTCCTTGTTCTCCTAAGTGGCGGTTATGTGCTATTATATGAGAACTACCATTAAGTTCAAGTTTTAAGATAAAATTAAAGAGTGAAGAATTAATTACTACAGCCGTCAAGACAGCTTGTGTAGGAAGAATTTCTGTCAAATGCTGCACTCTTAAACAGGTCCTGGATTAGCTATCTACTGAGAACATGACCTTTCATTAAAGGTCTCTGAAAAATTAAGGTAGCTAATCTGTACATTGTTATTTTCATGCCAATCCATTGCTATAGATAAAGATTTACTCATCTCCAAATGTATTTTGCAGCAGGGAACCTTGGCTTCTCTTTCTCATACCAATTTGGTAACCCTGTAAAAGTTCCCATCACTAAGAGCTATAACAGTAGACAGAGTCTAATTAGGGACGGAGAAACTGACCAAACGAGACCTTAGAACTCACATTTTCTTTCACTAGTGAATCTATAGTTAACTAAATAATCACCAACGATAAAAATAAAGTCAACACTGAGACCAATCTCAGCTACAGAGACCTGCATTGCCACTTTAGAAATTTATTATGCCATGTCTTTTGAAAGAGACACTGCACTAAATTTTGGGTCACTCCCCTGATCTACAATGCCCCCAGCAATATTGGTTATACACACACAAAAATGACATTAAGAGCACATTAAGGCCACAAAATCGGGCATTCAAAAGTTAGAAAGTGCCAGTATTACTGTTGCCTGGATTTAAGCTTAATTTGGCCCCCTTGTGCATATGCATTATGATCAGTCTAATTACATGATCATACTATTTTTCCCCATAGGACCCCTGTCTCATTGTGTGCACAGGATGGATGGTGCTTATTTAAAGGGTAGCTATTCAATATTTTGTTTTCTCCTCACTGTTCAGTATAGGGTTCCCTGCCTTATTTACTGCACACTATTCAAACCCTGCTCTAAGGACAGAATTTTAGTTTCCACACAGGCTTTACTATGGTGCTCATCACTGTAGTATCAGAATGCTTCACCAATAGTAATGATTTTTCACAACTCCCCTGCAAAATGAAGGGGTATTATCTCCATTTTACAGATGGGGAACTGAGGCACAGAAAAATTAAGGTCAAAAGTATGCACTAATTTTGGATGCCCAATTTGGAACACCTAGTACCTGATTTTCAGAGTACATAATATTATGTAGTACCTTATATGCTCAAAGCACAGCCTCTATTGACTTCAGCACAGAAGTGCTGAGCACTCATGGCTGCAAGTCAGACTGTAGGGTCTCAAGTTAGGAAAACACAATTAAATAAAAACTTCTCGTAAGTGGTTGCTAAGTGACTTGCCCACCATCACATAGGAACTCTACGGCAGAGGCAGAGCTAGGATCCCTTTCTTCAAGGCAGCATTCAACTGCTTTAAGCATCAGACCATCCTTCTCTTCCTGCAATCCCCTGCGTCATTCACTATACACCTTTCAACTTCTGTGAAGCAAAGGTCCTACAGATAGTGTCCTTTATTATTCTTCAGTGCTGGTCCATTCTGTGCACTGACTGAAAACTGGGTGGAAGGAGGGGGAGGGGGGGAGAGAAGAGAAGAGAATCAATGTATATGCACAAAAGGAGGCCAAATTAAGGTGGCACAGGAAACATTCATTCTGGCTTTTCCTAGTTTTTGAGTGTTTCCCTTCATAACTGTATTGCTCTTAACCTAATTTTTGTATGTAATGTCTTTGGTTTTAATAAAAGCAAACTGAAGAAGCCAGAAATTCCATCATGTCATACTTCAGAGTAGCAGCCGTGTTAGTCTGTATCCGCAAAAAGAACAGGAGTACTTGTGGCACCTTAGAGACTAACAAATTTATTAGAGCATAAGCTTTCGTGGGCTACAACCCACTTCATACTGACACTCACATAGGTCATTTGCAGGGGTGGATCTTTTAGATCCACTGCATAGACTTCTGCCATGTGAGCCAATGAAGTAAATGATACCAGGTTGTTATCGTCTGTGCGCTCTTGCACGACAGGGAGAGGAGACATTTGCCCATGGGTTTCACAGCTATTTCCTGACAGCAAAGGAATGGTGAGACTCAGATCTTGGAAATTCCAGGCTCTGGAGTGGAACATGCTCTAGTGGATAGAGTTCTCTGCCTGATTTCTACTTCCCACCAACCTTGACCCTGTATGTCTCATCCCTTCTAACTCGATCCCCACTCTCCTTGCCCAGCCATTCACAGTCTCTTCCTCCTCTCCCTTCCCCCCACAAGCTCCTTGCACCCAGTGGCCTTGCCCAGTCTGTTCCCTCTCTCCTCTTGTTCCTTGTACAATCTGTCTCTCCTCCCTGCGTCGCACTTCCAGGTTCCTACTCAGCCAGACCCAGTTATGATCCCCTGCCCCCATACCATAGCTCCTTATATCTGTCTCCACTTCCACCCTCACACCTCACTGGTTCCCAGTCTCCTTGGCCAGCAAGTCCCAGTTTCTCCTACTGCGTCATCTGATTTCAATCCACTGTCCTCCTCCCCACAAAACCTACTGACTCCCAGTCTCCTTCCCCTACCCCACCATCTTCATTTCCTTCCCTAATGCCCAGCCCAGTCCCTACTTTCCGTGCTCAGCCAATCCATCTCCCTCTTCTCCCACTCCAGTGTGGGCTCCCAATCTTATTCCTCTCCCCTTCCCAGCTCCTTGTTGCCATCTACTCTCACCCCACTCCTTCCAGTTTTTATTCTCTTTGCATTCTCATCAGGCAGCCACTTCTAGGCTTCTTGGGCTCCAGCAAGGGATCATACAGAGTGCAGGCTCCCTGCTCAGTTCCAGTGCCCAGCCCAGGCTGCAGCAGCTCAGAGCTTGAATTGCAAGTAAGTCCTGCTCAACCCCGAATCGGAGCATACCCAATGCAGACAAGATTTAAACTTTAGCTTCAGAGTGCTAACTACTCTTTACTGAAGATGTGTGAACTGCAGCTTTTCAAAGGCTCATAATTTAACAAAATTTGGGTGGATTTTTATTTGGGTGACCAGATGTCCCGATTTTATAGGGACAGTCCCGATTTTTGGGTCTTTTTCTTATATAGGCTCCTATTACCCCCCACCCCCTGTCCCGATTTTTCACATTTGCTGTCTGGTCACCCTAATTTTTACAGAAACAGAAGCCCATCCCTGACACAAGAGGCTAGGTGGACAGCTAGGGCTCCTCCCTGCCCAGCATGCTCCTGCCTCCAAGCCAGCAGAAGAGGGAGTTGGACTCACTGCAGACATGAGCCTCACTGCTGCTTTTTATTCTGTCTGCCAACAGGGGGGAGAAGCACATTTCTGGCAAGAGACGACAACTGAGATCCTTGTTCCCGAACTCAGCTGTTCAACAGCAATTCTGTCAGGAGCTGAGTGAGGAGAGATTGCCAAGTGCAGCAGGCACTGCATAAAAGCAGCACATGATTGGACCCTGCCCCCTCCAATCCTTCCCCACCTTTGCAGAGCAATGTTGTCCTTTAAAGTTTTGGGGGGGAATGACACGATGAATTTTAGGCCACTTGTGACATCTCCTGATCACTCTTCAAGCCCCCTGAAAGCTCCAACCCTCAGTTATAGAAACTGAGCTATGCAGCAATTGCTTTGCAGCTTTGATCTTTATAGTTCTAGAAAGAACACACATTTTATAGGAAGTGTTATCACTCAGTTGCTTCAGAGGAGTGTTCCAAACTTGATTTTTTTCTGAAGACAAAGTAGAAATATAGGAACACATCTTTTGAATAAAACAAGTCTTAATTACAAACCACTCCATCCCATTGTACCAAGAAACTCAGGACACCACATAGGTAAAAATATAACAGCAGCAACTAAAGCACATAAAAAAGCCACAAGTAAAATACTAAAAAAGTCCCCAAAAGGTATAATTTTTTAAAGGGTGGTGTTTAGTCAGTTTTTAGTACCATAATTTTTCTATATTCCAGAAGTTTTTAAAATGTTTATTTCTGGGGCTAGAACCTCAGAAAAGAGTCAGTATAATTACTGTAAGTATTAGAGGATACATTTTGCTATCCTTATCTATGATATTAAGTAATCCCTTACACCCTGAGTAGTTCTAATGAAACTAACAAGTGATTTACTGTGCAGAGCAAGGAAGTGGTGGTAAAAACTGGCTCTAAGAACTCATTAGGCCCAATTCATTTCTTTGTGTTAATTGTTTACAGATTACAAGGTGAGATACATATTGGGTCTTTGTGCATATGTTATGCCTGCAACAGTGCGTATGTGCAAATCCAACTTTGAAAGTCACATTAACTCAAAGCTCAGAGGACAGTTTGACTGAGATTAATGACAGTTTCAAGATGCACCTTCCAGCAGTAATTCACTTGCAGTTTCTCAGAAGAGTCTTCTCAAAGTCTTCATATTTAATAGTATAGTAATTTATGGACATAGTTTATGGGTCTTGTCATCTTATGAATCATTTTAAAAGACTGAGTTAATATTGAAGACTTCCTTAACTAATTATCTTAGACATTGTATTTGAATGTCAATTTCTCCTACTAAGTAGTTTAGGTCCTCCCCCCTCCATTGTTTTATTCCAACAGCAAAAAAATGCAAACAAATAAGGACATTCACCTTGTTGGTATTCATCTCTGCTTATGACATCAGTGTGTAGGATGTACAAATCCCAGGGATCCAAGTTAGTCACACTCACGATCTGTGTGGGCCTGTTTAAGTAACTAAGAAAGCAATAGAAAACAATTGGTCATACTGAGTTGCTTTATACAAAAGGGAAACAGTTTGAGTTGCAGAGATTATAATCAGTCCCTTGAGTAGTTTCAATCTATCAGTATGTGTCTGTGGGAGTCAATTGCTGGGGCCAATTCTTTCAAATATAACAAGAGATGGGGAGGAGATAAGGACCTTCTGTGGATGTAGCAAGAATTTTAGCAGATTATGGTCCACTAACCCAACTATGTCTGCATTAAACATTTCAGGCAAACTTCTTTTCATATATACGGATGCAAGAGAATTTAATAAATTCTGAGATTTGAATTCAAGAAGGAGAAAGTGATCAAACAGTTCCTTTATCTTCTTAGGGATGAATCCAATTGTAAGGTGAAGTTGAAGGTGCAGTGTGGAGCTATGCAAATACCTCCATTACGCCCCATCCCCATATGGTGACATGCAGGAAACTTCATCCCTCTTCTCTGTAAGGGCTTGGTAAATGCTCTGTGTAGGCTACATAGTCCCAAAATATTAGACACAAGCTGGGGGAGGTAATATCTTTTATTGGACCAACTTCTGTTGGTGAGAGAAGTTTATTGGACCAACAGAAGTTGGTCCACTAAAGATATTACCTCATCCACCTTGTGTCTCTATGTAGACTACTTCAGCCATTTGGTAAATCACCAAGAGGTTCCAAAATGGAACCCTCCACCATAGCCTCCATGGAGGCTCTCTCTGGATTTGGTTCTTAGTGAATGTAGGTATTTTTTGTGAAAGGTGCAGAAAACAGATGAGTAGAGAGAAATTTCCATCTACAAAACAGGTATTGCTCAGGTACTGTCAGTGCAAGATTACTCATCCTTCCCCACTAATGTACTTCAGATTATGCTGTTGGGTTTCAGAAGCATCTTTTATTAAAAATAGGGTACAGTATCCTGCAATAATCCCAGATATAAATAGCACCATTGTAAATTGCAGTGTTTGGGACCACTGCTACAGAATATTAAAGTACTTTTATAAGGGTCATCTAATGGGACCATTTTAAACAACGCAAAAATGTATGTTGGGTCTTTGGCCTCTCTATCGAGACTGCCAGCAATCCCGTTTATAACCATAAAGAAGTTATTGGCAACTGAAATATTTTTACTTTACATGTTCATTTCTTCAATATGTAAAGAAATTAAGAATAGTGAATAATGTACAATTGCAGACATGTGGGGGAAACAGTGGAGAGCAACTATCCACACTACAGCTAACTTTTATAAGCGCTATAAATCCAGGCTGTAACTCAAATTCAAATGGTGACACTGCTTTTTTTTAAGTCTTTGGATTACTTTTGTTTGAATTAAAATGACTCCACATTTGTAAACTCATAGCTAAGAATACTTATTTGCTGGTAAGTTTTATTTTGGTGCTAGTAGGTAGTTTCTAGACACCTGATAGTCTCTACCCCTCAGGCCTGCCTTATGTTGCAGATGAGTACTTGAAGGACATACAACTATTAGGAAGCAGGAATGCAGTATTCCCTTAACCAAATGTTAGTTTTTAAGACTGTTTTAGTACAATCATGCCTTGCAGAAATCAAACTGATCAGCTCAACTGCACTCGATCTTTACTAGATCATGAGCAGGAAACTAGACTATGAGACAATTTGGGTC
Source organism: Terrapene triunguis (assembly GCF_002925995.2). Taxonomy (NCBI): domain Eukaryota; kingdom Metazoa; phylum Chordata; order Testudines; family Emydidae; genus Terrapene; species Terrapene triunguis. The sequence goes on along the minus strand of NW_020664417.1, from coordinate 5,347,501 downwards.
TCTATGAAATCCCACAGGCTTCCACTGCTTTTCCAACAAAGAACCCTATCGGTCTCCCACAAGTTTTCAGTGAGCTGTTCCTGAGCCAGGTAGACATTCATCTAAAGCAAGTTTTCAACAAACTCATTCTGTTGTGAACAAATCCAGCAATTCACCCAGACTCCGAAGAATTAGGTTAATGAATTAATCACTTTCTCCTTCCAGATTTTTTTCTTATTTTCATTCAGTGTTATTTTCAATACTGTGCTAGCATTCTCCTCAACCTTGTTTAGTAGTTGGTGACCACAAGTTTAGGAGAGCAAACACCACACACGCACACAGTAAACCATGGCTTGAGAAGTCCAACAAGCTAAGGGACAAATAGACACTATCTCCCACCCAATAGCAGCCTGGAAGCTGGGGAAAGTGTAAAGTAGCAGAGGATCTTAACATTATAGCAGCCAGGAGGTTTTGGAATGGAAGAACAGTGATAAAGTGCTTCTTCTCCCTCCCAGCAGCCCAAACAGACTGAGGGAAGGCTAAGCCTTCAAATTTACTAGACGCCTACTAGCCAGAGCCCTCAAACTGGGCCCAGGAATACTTTAGTAGGAATCTCAGCAACTGAAGAAAGTCAGTCCTCTCCCTCCAGGGTTCTCTGTCCACTGCCATATCCTCTACCACACCACATGTTAACATGGCTTTATGACATACCACCACTACTTCTCGGGTTGGCATCTTTTTCCTTCGTCCTGATCTGTTGAACTTTTATCCACATGATTGTTAGGACTGCACTTTGCATGACCAACTCATCTGAGCCTGTACTCCCTCATTTTCATTTATAGGTGTTGATTTGAGCAGGTCTTTAATGTACACACTCATCTGGTGCCTCATTACACCACTCATCCATCTCAACATTTGCATTTCTGTGGAACAGATTATTTGCTCAGGCTTCTTTGTTGCCCAACACTCAGCACCATATATTAAGACTGGACAACACCATTTTAGAGCAACTTTCCCTCTTAATTGCATGTTCTTGTTGCATTCTATACCACTTAGCACTCTCCATTTGAACCAAGCACTTATTTATCCTAGCTCTAATTTAGTCCATTTCCTCATATTCTGGGACCCAGATACTTGAACTGTTTTCTGTATTGTCGGCCCATCTAGTTTCAAGGATAATTCTTCTGTGTTCACATTATTGAAGTTACATACCATATACTCTTTCCCCATATTTTGAGCCCATTTCTCTCCAACATCTCTCTTCATTTATCTTTCTCCTCGCTGCATAGAAAAAAAAATTGGCAAACATGCACCAATGTGCCTCCTTCTATATTTTTCAGTTAAGTACAGTAGACCATTTTTGTTGGATTAGTTGGATTTGTTCATTTAAGACTGCAGATTTTATGGGGCACAGGTTTGTTTTGAACTCTGGTTTCCACACTATGGAAAAGACTAAGAGTAAGTAGTGATGTGAGGTACTTCAATTTGTGTGTGGCCAATTCAAGGGGCCCCGATTTTCAGAAGATGCAGAGCTCTCATGCCTTACGGGGACATGACTTGCACAGCATCTCAGTTGGGCACTCCAAGAACTGAGGAAACTTAGGGATTAGTGCTATTCCCTTTGAAACCAACAGAATCTTTCCATTGAGTTCAGTAATAGTTGGATCAGGCCATCAGTCACTTTTGAAAGTCTTGGCCATAATCTTTAGCCCAGTAGTTGTCAGGTAACTTTCCCACCAACTATCTCTGCCCCCTCCTGCAGTATATATGCTCATTAGGAAAATAAAACAGAGAATGGTTCAGAAATGCAGTTGAATGACTGATTACAAAGGGTTAATTTAAAATAGATTATAGCCAACATAGTTAATAGTTGTATAAAATGCCATTTCCAAACAATGGTTAGCAGAATAGAAGTGCTGGGTAGAGGAAGTACAGGGAGCCTTTGAATTTTTTTTTAATTATTATTAATTATTATTGTTATTATTAAACTGAACGTTTTTTTTTAGTTGGCAAATGCATAAAGCTAAAATTTTACCATATGCTGAAAAAAAGCCAGGATGGAATATTAGTTTTGTTATGCTATATACTAAGGAATGACAAAGTTGGACAGGTTTGTTGTTAAAACTAGCGAATGTGCTACTTTTTTAAACTACTCATACGCATCAGTCCAGCACTAAAAGCTATGCTTTGATTTTATACTGTTGATTTTTATATTGAGTTTGTATGAATACTGCTTTTTTTAAAATGACAGTGTGGTATGGATTATGGTGTGTGGATTACCAATGTGTAGGATAATTAAAAGCAAACTTCCATGGCCTCTCAAACATATGTTTAAATGTAAGGAAGGCAAATAATGGAATAAATCGGAGGAGATGAGAAGACTGGAACAAAATGTTTGCAGTTGGCTTAGCCAATTACATACACTGGCTAGAATTCATATTTAGAATCATAGAAGATTAGGGTTGGAAGAGACTTCAGGAGGTCATCTAGTCCAACCCCTTGCTCAAAGCAGGGCTAACCCCAACTAAATCATCTCAGCCAGGGCTTTGTCAAGCCGGGCCTTAAAAACCTTTAAGGACGGAGATTCCACCACCTCCCTAGGTAACCCATTACAGTGCTTCAACACCCTCCTAGTGAAATAGTGTTTCCTAATATCCAACCTAGACCTCCTGCACTGCAACTTGAGACCATTGCTCCTTGTTCTGTCATCTGCCACCACTGAACAGCTGAGCTCCATCCTCTTTGGAACCCCCCCTTCAGGTAGTTGAAGGCGGCTATCAAATCTCCCCCTCATTCTTCATTTAATAGAACCCGTGGTTTTACAATTCTTAAAACCCATCTTTTGTGAGTTGAAATGAGTCTTCATTGTCCACCCATAAAATAAATGCACAGCTCAAAAACAGCTGCAATCAAGTGAAAAACACATTTAAAAGCAAAGAAACAATGCCCCAGCTGACAAAGGGAGGGCACCTGCTACTACCATGCTTCTGCGAATGCTGCTTCCTCCCCTCATTGCAGCAGTCCCACTCTGGGCCAGAATGGAAAGGAGAACCATGGCTCACTTCCTCCTTAACTCTCCCTTGGGGCACTCTCCTGAGGGATTATGGAAAAGAACAGTGGGGACTACAATTGTGCAGCCCGTTTAAGGACTAAGCACCAATGGTGTTTGGGGTGGGAGAGGCTGGCATAATCTCCTTGCACACCTTTCCCCCACAACAAACATACATTTCAAAAAATGAAGCACAGTCTAGGCCTTTGTGACAACAGAAGGAGGAGGCAAGTACTGAATGATAAATTCCACTTGCTACTACAGCAAGTAGTCATGGAGAGTCTCAGTGCTCTATTGTTGTTTCCAGAGTTATAGCCGTGTTGGTCCCAGGCTGAGAGAGAGACAGGGTAGGTTATGTAGTATGTTTTTGGACCAACTTTGGTTGGTGAAAGAGCTTTTGAGGTACACAAAACACTTCTATCTTTTCCAGATCTGGAAAAGTGCTCTGTGCAGCTCAAAAGCCATCTCTTTCACCAACCAAAGTTGGTCCAATATTACCTCACTCACCTAGTCTCTTACATGATCAGCAATATTCAGACTCAACAGTGACAGCCTGTTGGAAACAAAGGGGGAGGGTTGGGGCTTCCAAAATTAATCCCCCCCCCCCCCCAATCTGCTGTAAGAGTCAGACATTTTATGTAATTTCAAGAATTACTTATACTCAGTTTCAAGAAACTTTTGGGGGACTCCAAAGGGGAAATTAAATGGGATTCAAAGTCTTTCACTTCTAGGTTGCTAGTTCAAATCCAGACTCAGTGACCAAAATGTTATTGGAGCTGTATGTTGTGTCAGTCCAGTTCCTAGCAGACAGGCAATCACTTCACAAGAGTCTCTGCTGCAATTAGCACTAGCAGTTTTCCTTTATTGGTAATGTCATCAATTGGCCAGTTCAGGGCTGAGTAAATTGGTTAACCAGCATGGGAAGGGCTCCATTAATGCTGTCCCTGTTCAGTGGCTAGACGGTTTAGTCTTCAGGACTATCAAAGCAACATCTTTTATGATAAACTTTGAAATGATTTTTTTTTGGAGGGGGGGGGGGAAGAAAGAGGCTCAAACATATGTTCAGGGAAAAGGAGGAAGAGAGCGTAGAACAGGTAGTTGTGGTATGGAGAAATATTTAATAAATTTATCTCCCTAGGAAATCTAGCAGTGTTAAAGTCAAGGGGATCATAATGGAAGACTTGGAACAAGAAGAACATTAATACCAAGCAAGCCTCCTTTATAATAGGAAAATTAGAGAGGTGATTCAGGCCACACAACTAAAACTGGATTGAGGCTCTCTGTTATGGGTTTGGTCACAGATACCCCCTTGGGACTGTCACCTGATGTGCTGAAACTACCTCTGAGCCCATTTTCTCTGTCAGCTTGGGCCTCCAGACATGCTAGTCTGCTGCAACAGACCCGGTTCTGGTCCACACCCTCAAAGCTGCAGACTTTAAACCAAAAACTGCTCAGCAAATCACCTATCTCCAGCACCCAAACATCCAGTTCCCAATGGGATCCAAACCCCAAATAAATCCATTTTACTCTGTATAAAGCTTATACAGGGTAAACTCATAAATTGTCTGCCCTCTATAACACAGAGAGATATGCACAGCTGTTTGCTCCCCCGGGTATTAATCACTTACTCTGGGTTAAGTAATAAAGAAAAGTGATTTTAGTAAGTGGGATTTAAGTGGTTTCAAGTAATAACAGAACAAAGTAAGTTACCAAGCATAATAAAACAAAACATGTAAGTGTAAGCCTAATACATTTAAGAAACTGAATACAGGTAAATCTCACCCTCAGATGTTCCAATAAGCTTCTTTCACAGAGTAGACTCCTTCTTAGTCTGGGCCCAATCTTTCCCTTGGTACAATCCTTGTCAGTTCCAGCTCAGGTGGTAACAAGAGGATTTCTCATGACTGGCAGCCCCGTTTGTTCTGTTCCACCCCCTTTTATATCTTTGGCACAAGGTGGGAATCCTGTGTCTCTGGGTTCCCACCCTTCCTTCTAAATGGAAAAGCACCAGGTTTAAGATGGAGTCCAGTAATGTGAGACTTCATTACCCACTAGCTGGCACACAGGTATACAGGAAGGCTTACAAGTAACCAGAGCCATTTACCACCAATTGTCCTAGTTAATGGGAGCCATCAAGATTCTAAGCCACCATTAATGGCCCACACTTTGCATCATTACAATTGGACTTAGACTCATAGACTTTAAGGTCAGAAGGGACCAATATGGTCATCTAGTCTGACCTCCCGCATGATGCAGGCCACAAAAGCTGACCCCCCCACTTTCCCTTAACTCTGCTGTTGAAGTTTCCAGATCGTGATCTAAAGACTTCAAGTTGCAGAGAATCTTCCAGCTTGCGACCCCTGCCCTATGCTGCGGAGGAAGGCGAAAAACCTCCAGGGCCACTGCCAATCTACCCTGGAGGAAAATTCCTTCCCGACCCCAAATATGGCGATCAGCAGAACCCCGAGCATACAGGCAAGATTCTCTAGCCAGACCCTCATTTTACCAGCGATGGCCGTTATTGCCTAATTGACTAAAATCACGTTATCCCATCAAACCATTCCCTCCATAAACTTATCTAGCCTAATCTTGAAGCCAGAGAGGTCTTTCGCCCCCACCGTTTCCCTCGGAAGGCTGTTCCAAAATTTCACCCCTCTGACGGTTAGAAACCTTCGTCTAATTTCAAGCCTAAATTTCCCCACGGCCAGTTTATATCCATTCGTTCTCGTGTCCACATTAGTACTGAGCTGAAATAATTCCTCTCCCTCCCTGGTATTTATCCCTTTGATATATTTAAAGAGAGCAATATATCCCCCCTCAGCCTTCTTTTAAACAAACCAAGCTCCTCGAGTCTCCTTTCATAGGAAAGGTTTTCCATTCCTCGGATCATCCTAGTGGCCCTTCTCTGTACCTGTTCCAGTTTGAGTTCATCCTTTTTAAACATAGGAGACCAGAACTGCACACAGTACTCCAAGTGAGGTCTCACCAGCGCCTTGTATAACGGAAGCAGCACCTCCCTGTCCCTACTAGAAATATCTCGCCTTATGCATCCCAAGATCGCATTAGCTTTTTTCACAGCCACGTCGCATTGCCGACTCATAGTCATCCTGCAATCAACCAGGACTCCGAGGTCCTTCTCCTCCTCCGTCACTTCTAACCGATGCGTCCCTAGCTTATAACTGAAATTCTTGTTAGTCATCCCTAAATGCATCACCTTACACTTCTCACTATTAAATCTCATCCTATTATTATTACTCCAATTTACAAGGTCATCCAAGTCTCCCTGCAGAATATCCCGATCCTTCTCTGAGTTGGCAATACCTCCCAACTTTGTGTCATCCGCAAACTTTATCAGCCCACTTCTACATTCGGTTCCGAGGTCAGTAATGAATAGATTAAATAAAATCGGACCCAAAACCGAACCTTGAGGAACCCCACTGGTGACCTCCCTCCAATCTGACAGTTCACCTTTCAGTACTACCCGCTGCAGTCTCCCCTTTAACCAGTTCCTTATCCACCTCTGGATTTTCCTATCGATCCCCATCTTTTCCAATTTAACCAATAATTCCTCATGCGGTACCGTATCAAACGCTTTACTAAAATCGAGGTATATTAGATCCACCGCATTTCCTTTATCTAGAAGGTCTGTTACTTTCTCAAAGAAGGAGATCAGGTTGGTTTGGCACGACCTGCCTTTTGTAAACCCATGTTGTAATTTGTCCCAATTGCCATTCACCTCAAGGTCCTTAACTACTTTCTCCTTCAAAATTTTTTCCAAGACCTTGCATACTACAGAAGTTAAACTAACAGGCCTGTAGTTACCCGGGTCACTTTTTTTCCCCCTTCTTGAAAATAGGAACCACATTAGCTATTCTCCAGTCCAACGGTACCACCCCCGAGTTTACAGATTCATTAAAAATTATCGCCAAGAGGCTTGCAATTTCTCGCGCCAGTTCCTTCAATATTCTAGGATGAAGATCATCCGGTCCGCCCGATTTAGTCCCGTTTAGCTGGTCAAGTTTGGCTTCCACCTCTGATACTGTAATGTCAATCCCCCCTCCTTTATTCCCCTCTGTCCTACTCCCTCTATTCCTAAACCCTTCATTAGCCTTATTAAAGACCGATGCAAAATATTCATTTAGATATTGTGCCATGCCTAGATTATTCTTAATTTCCACTCCATCTACATTCTTCAGTGGTCCCACTTCCTCTTTCTTTGTTTTCTTCCTATTTATATGGCTATAAAACCTCTTACTATTGGATTTAATTCCCCTCGCGAGGTCCAACTCTACACGGCTTTTGGCCTTTCTCACCGCATCCCTACATGCTCTAACCTCAATAAGGTAGGTTTCCTTGCTGATCCCTCCCTTCTTCCATTCTCTGTACACTTTGTTTTTTCTTAATCGCCCCTTTGAGACGCCCGCTCATCCAGCTAGGTCTAAATCTCCTGCCCACTAACCGTTTTCCCTTTCTCGGGATACAGGCCTCGGACAGCTCGTGCAACTTCAGCTTGAAATAATCCCAGGCGTCATCTGCCTTTAGATCCCTAAGTATGTTAGCCCAATCCACTTCCCTAAGTAGTTGCCTTCATTTATTAAAGTTGACCTTTTTGAAATCGTAAACCTTAGTCACAGTATTATTTCTGTTAATCCTTCCATTTAGTTTAAACCGAATTAGCTCATGGTCACTCGAGCCAAGGTTGTCCCCTACAACCATTTCCTCAACGAGGTCCTCACTACTCACCAGCACTAAATCTAAAATGGCATCCCCCCTCGTCGGTTCAGTTACTACTTGATGAAGGAATTCATCTGCTAGCACGTCTAGGAACATCTGAGCCCTATTATTGTTACTAGCATTTGTTCCCCAATCTATATCTGGGAAGTTAAAGTCCCCCATGATGACACAGTTCTTATCAGTTTTTACTTCCCTAAAAACATTAAGTAGTTCTCTGTCCGCATCCAGGCTAGATCCTGGCGGTCTATAGCACACCCCAAGCACTATCTCGGGGGAGGCAAGAGTAGGAGGCAAGACTTCAGAGTAATATTTCATATTTCTAGCTTCAGACACAAGAAGGATCATCCCATTTGTATGAATGTAACAGACTCAGTACATGATAAGCTTTGTAATGATACCTTACAAGAGACCTTTTGCATAAAGCATATTCCAGTTCATTATATTTACACTCATAAGCATATTTCCATAAACATACGGAGTGCAACACCACTCTCATCTGCCCATTTCTAACTTTAAATCTGAGACAGGCCTCAAATGAGACATTTGGATCCAGATCTGAACAGTCTCAGTATTTGTCTGTGTTACTTATTTGAAGAATGATAAAGTATGCAGACAGATTTCTGTCAGTTGTAGCTTCCCTTCCCCTCCATTTTTAAAAGAGGATTTGAAGGAGGTACTCTGACAATGAAATGCAGAGGAAAGTTCAACTGCCTGAAGTTTATAAATATTTCTGACCAAAATAACTTTAAGATAAAGTTGAAGCCAAGAATACATGTCAGGCAAACATAAAATCTTCACTCGAGTGTTCCAATTAGTATAAATACCACAAGTGTTAAGAAGCTAGGAAGTTCAGAGTTTAAGTTAACTTACAAAAATCCTAAATATTTCAGAAGCACAGAAGTTCACAGTTAAGGTATACAAACTACCTGAACTCTGTTTCCATAGCAATACCCTGCAAATCAAATCAGTGAAAAGTCACCTGACCCTATCCATGACAATTTCATCTTATCAATGACCGCAAAAACTTAAATGTTTCCACTTTAAAAAAAAAAATTGTGGTTGGCACAACCAGTCATTTTTATCTCTTACTGTTATAGTGCACGCATCACCAGCGTGCCACCACTTGTGGCAGGACACAGCATTGTAGGGGTTCTTCCCCTCATGTCCTGTTTCACAATGGTCTGCTGTTTCCATGGCCCAGTCCTCTCTCAGTCGAGTCCCTTTCTGGGGTTAACAGAAAGCTAATTAAATCTGAGCTCAAAATAGACACCTGGTTCTTCGAGTCCATAGTATAACCATTGGTTCTTTGTGGAGATCAAATGCCAAATTTAGGCCCCTGACGATGCCAGGTTACTTGGGGACAGAGTAGCAAGATCCTTCTGTCCCAGTCCTGGATTCACTTAGAAAACTGGCCCCTAGTAGAAGCAGCCAGCTTTTTTAATGTGGCCTGCTGGACTCTTATTGGCCACCTCCTGCTCCTGGATCTTGTAGATGCCAGAGGCCCAACTCTCGGTGGCTCTGTCCACAGCAGATCGTGGGAAGCCTTTCCAGGCAATCCCTGGAGGTCTGACCTCCCAGCTCTTCCCTTCACTTGCTAAGGCAGTGAGAACCTCTAGCAAGGGGGTTGCAAATCCCTTTCGGCCCTGTCACAAACTACTTCAACATATTGTACCGCTCATCGAATTAGGAATGGATGAAAATCACCATTCCTTACTCCTAACTAAGGGTCCTATTCTGCAAAGAACTGGGTCCAGTTTTTCCTATTGACAAGGCTTGCTAGCAGCCAGTTGTATTTTCAGGATTAGCTGCATAACAAAGAGGGCTAAAGTCATTTAAAAAAAAAAAAAAAAAAAGGTAAGATGTGGACTCCAGAAGTCATTTGGTGCCATATCTTAGATTTATTTGATCAAAGAGGTCATTCATCCAGTATTTAAAATCTTAATTACTTCAAATTAGAATTTAATAAACTAAACTTTGGTCTTGAGTGCTAGATCTGAACTAGAGGAGTCCAGTACTTCACTCCCTTGTTTTGTTACATAATGGCAGAAGAGAGAGGTCTTGAACTCTGGTGATTACTTCTATTTTTGGTAGAGAAATTCTACTTCAGACATATCCAATCTACCAAATTTGAGGACAGTATTCCTTTGCTTGCAGATTTTAAATGAGAGTGTCAAAATTGGGCTTATAGGGAAAAAAGTAATCATTCCATAATTTGCTAGAATTAAAAATATACTTGACTGTTGATTTTTTTCAGTTACTAAAGTTTTCCACATGTAGTGTTTACTGTAGCTTCTACTACGTGGATGGTAGTCACTGCCATCATTTGGTGTTACAATCATTTTGCTGCCTTCACAAGTGAATCTTTTGCGTCCTCTTCATGGTGTTCAGTCATTTACCCTGAAGCTCCAGATCCAGTGCTGGAAGCTTGTGCCTATTAGATTTTACATAAAGTTCTCTTTGGATAATACATCATTTCTAATTATAATTAATGAGGGTCAAATACTCTGGAAAAATCTATTTAGGCTCAGTTTTATGTAGTTTTCTTATCTAGTGTCTTGAGTGGCAGTACCAAAGGATATAACAAAATGTTGCTCTGCATGGAGTGTCATGTAAGCCAGTGAAGCTTCCCACAGGTGCAGGGATATGCCCATATGCTGCACCTTGCAGGAGTGGGACCATAATTTTCAGAAGTGCTGAATGTCAGGAGCTGCAGGTGCACAGTATCTCTGAAAAGCTGGCCACTAGGGCCTGATCCAACACCCACTGACGGCTACAGGAGCTTTTCCTTTGATCAAGCCCTTATTTAAGACAAACGCCAACTGAGGTATCAGTAGGGATTTAGGTATTTCATTTGAGGCAGCCTTGTTAGGAGATTACACATAAATAAAAACCAGGCCAACTCCAGAACACAACTAATTATTTTTAAACTTTGAGGCTAATAAATCTCTGTCAGAGAGAAACAGATGTTTGGGAATTTTTTTTTTAAACTGTATTCATAGGTCTCTTATTTCTCTCTCATATGTATCATGCTGGCTCAACTATTCCTCCTATTCTGGTTTCCTGCCCAGCTATTAGCATGGCTACAGCATGCAATAATGCTTAGTGCTGCAGCTGGTCTGCATTTTCTTTTTACGGTTTATGGGAATAACTCAATTGTGAGATGTAAAAGTGAAAAGCAACATACAAGAGTGGAACAGGCATGGTTAGACTTAAAATGGTTAGCGGTCTCATCAGAAAAAAGTACTGCTGAACTGAGTTGCTTCAGATTAATGCAAAGTCTGCAAAATATGAAGACCAATATTTGAATTGGGTTTTAAAATAGAACCAAACAGATGACTGTCAGACTGACATCTGATATAATGGCAAGGGATTACTTGCAATTGAGATGGCCTCCATTTTCAATTAAAAGCGACTCCGGAGGACTTTCAAAGGAATTTGTTTATTACTTAGTCTGATACAATGCCCATGGGCATGTGCTGCCCAATTAATGCAATCGTAAGGCAATGGAAGATTCACCAGCTGGGACAGTCCAAATAAAGTTCAGGATCACATCCCTTTCCTCAAACTGGGTTTATTAGACTAGATCAAGAAACTTTATATGTGGTTTCCTGAAGGGCACATGACTAGGTACAAGCATATGACCTACAATTATAAGCTCACATTTTTAGAGGATCAACAGGCCATAACACTGGGACTCACGTGTGCCCCAAAGCCCAGTGCCCTGTTACAGTACAGTCATCAAAATTCATGACTATATAAGGCTTTGCTCTTTATTCTTAAACTATAATATTGTAAAGTCTGACAGTATTACTATATGCGCTGTTAGAGAGAAAGTCCTATCCACTTAAAATTTCTCCTGTCCTGAAGGGATTGCCTTTCCCAGGAACTCATTCAGTAAAAAAATCCCCTACAGGACCAGAAGTCCCCTACAAGGAATGGTGACTTAAGTGCACTGTGCCGTCAGAAAGGGGTAACAGAGCCTTGAACCTGAAACCCCTTTGTATTTGGGGAAAGTACTGGGGTTTGGATTCAAATTCCTGGATCCAACCCTCTCTGTCATTCTGATTCTAAGTGAGATCCAAAACTAGAATGGTCTGTTTGGATGCGGCTCAAGTCTCATGAGAACAATTGGAATAAGAATGTGGAATTTTACTCCCTCCCATTTGAGCTGGAAAAGTCTCGTCAGCCGATCTCATGAACTTTTCACCATTTTGGGCTACAATCTTGCCAAAATATCCAGAAAAAAGATTGATATTTTTAAGCCAACCACATTTATCCCTCCTAATCAAAAAAACCAAAAGCATTTAAAGAAAAAACCCTATACTCAGGCCCTCTGAACTGGTTGCAGGCTTCCCATCTATTTTGGTTCCTTATGAACCCTGCTCCACCTTGCCATCTTTAATATAGGCAAAATTTAATATAAATGAACCAAGATGTCTTCTTTCTATAATGTAGTAGCAACTTTACAACTATGACTGTAACAGCATGATAGGACTTCCTGATAACAAATGGTTATCATTGATCCATTAGTGCAGAGTCCTTTCAATTCCTTCCCATAAAGCTAATCTTCCCCAACCCCGATGTACACCTGGTACTATCACACTGCTTATTGAGCACATAAGACTATCCCACTGTTGCGTCCCAAACCTTCTCCAATCACCAAGATTAGTGTCATAAGTAAAATGATGTATCTGGTAGTCACTTGACTTATTGACTACTGACTGTTCTGGCACAATGCTGTTTTGTCATTTCACATCACAATACACATTGCCAGGTCATAGGGGACTTTCTTTAGCTATACTGTTGTATGATATAACTGACAATAGTTTTCCCCATTAACTTCAGTGGTGCCAGGATTTCAGCCAATAGTCTAAATGTAGAGAGAACAAGGAGTCCAGAACATTGCAGCTTGATTATTTTCTGGATGAAGGAAGTAGGAACAGATCACCCTGATTTTCTATTATGTAATAGTAGTGTCCAGAGTCCCTACTGTGTTAAGTAGTGTACAAACAAAGAAGACAGTCAGTAATTGCCACAAGGATCTTAAGCAAAATGAAGCAAAGTTCTGTAGATTGCAAAATATTTTACTGAGGCTATAACAGGTTTTATTTAAGATTGCTGTAAAAAATAAAGACACTGCATTGCTTTTGCAGTTTCTGTATAGCCCTCTAAAATGAGAATATGCTGGAGTGATAAGGGACTAATATAAAGCCTATTGAAGTCAGTGGGAGTTCCCCCCGCTGACAACAGTGGTCTTTGGATTAAGTCCTACATGCATTTTTTTAATCCTAGTTTCTTTCATGTGTCTGCAAAAAGCAGGTTTTAATTCAAATACAGAAAAAACCACCACATACAGTCTAAAGAAACGTGAAGTATCCCCATAACTGCAGAACAAGTGTGTAACCAGTTTATTCCATAGTGGGAAATGGAGTCTGCTCATCAAGCCTGGAGCTGTTCAGATTTTGAAGGAAAAAGGACCACACAAATTTAAAGCACAATCTTGTCTTCACCTTTTAAGCCATGCTGGTGTGAGGAGCAATGTGTCAATACTGAAGGGTCTTACCCCCACCATGCAGATGGTCCAGGAGCAGAAAGAATGGGAAACAACTTACTGCTCTTTTTAAAGAAGGCACAGCATGCAACTTTTCAGCTCCTGTTGCAGATCAAAACACAGCATGCATGCAGGAATGCTGGTGACCTGTTCCTTTCTCAGACCAGTAGACTGCCTTTTAGGCTGTTTCTCACCATAGCACTATCTTGAGTACAAGAATAGAACCCTCTCCTGTTGCTGCTCTAGAGGATGTTCATGGGATCAGGATCCCTCTCTCTTTTCCCTCCCCTGCCCGGTGCGGCACAAGGCGGGATTTTTCCTTTAATGTAGTGGGCTTCACATTTCAAGGATGTTTACTGACTGACATTATATCTATGGTTATCCTGCCATTCTCCTTCAGTTTGCTCTGAGAGTGCACCACTGTTTTCCTAAGTTTAATAAGTGCCCAAACATTCAAATGTCTGTCACCCTGCACATGAGATGGCACATAGCGTTCTTAGCAATAAGAGCACTATCCAAGGTCAAGTTGTAAGTGGTATAATGTGATCCAAGATGTTTTCATAAATGTGACTCCCCATCCACAGCACCACACACTTCCCTAAGACAATTTGTGCTGTAAAAAGCAGACATTTGCATATTGGCCCTGGATATGCAGGCAGCACAGGAAAGAACCCCAGAGATTTTTTTGTTTGACAAATTCCTTGGTATATTAGAGCTCTTAAAGCAAGCAGTATGAAATTGTTTGCACACTGTAGAGCATTTTACAGTCACTCTTAGGAATAGGATACAACAGGGGATCCTTACAGAGCCCTTAACGAGCCAATAGAGGAAATGCACCACCAAAAAGTATCATTTGGCAATGTTTGCAGAGTTAATGTTTTGCTTCACTCTTTTCAGGGCACATTTATTCGAATCAATTTTCCTTCTGCATCATTTTAAGGTAGTCAGTGTCTGACAAACATTTGGTTGTGCACTTTGATATTCACTAGAGAGGGGCCTAAGGTATAGAGTTCAAATGCAAAATACCATCACAATTAGATTTGTTGGGGATTTAGGGACCTTTATATCTGAGGTTTTGTTTCAGAACCAACTCTAATACTCCTCCCTTAAGACATATGCATCATTAACTTCAGAAATTAATATAAAGCAAGCATTGATCAGAAGGACATATAATAGAATCTGAAGAGATTGTGCTACAGATTTACATGTAGTCACTATGGATATCGTGAAATCTCTCCCTCCAAGATTGTGAATTTGAGCCATTGACTGTCTTCATAGCAGGGGGACTCCTTGAAAGGGTTCAGTGTGCTTGCCCCTTTCCTGACCGGTACACTTGTGAGAGTGGAAAGTCTGGCTCTACACTCCTCCCCAGTCATCACTTCCTAACCAAAAGCAGTGCCTCTAGTCCCCTGGTAGTGCACAAGCTGGTCCCAATACAAGAGCCCAACAGGGAGAAGGCTTTCCCCTTCTACGCTCCCTTGTGGGCCTGCTCAAGTGGGCACAATTTAACCTGGATATTAGTGTTACAGGCAGAACTGCTAGTACAGCCTACAGTGCAGGGTGTCCAATAGCTTCCATCGGAAGACCCTATTCTCAGCTGTTTATGGCTTTGATAAACTCAGTGGCCAGAATGTTCCATGCTAGGGTCTACCTCAGTCTTCAAGTTTCAACCAAAACTGGTTAGCCATTTCTGAGAATGAAAATAGGGAAATACATTTTGCTCGTGTAACAAAACCACACATCTGTTTTGTTGAGAAATTCCAGTGCCTCCCTACCTCAAAGAAGGGATATGAAATTTGGCTGGGGGTCACCCTTGACTGGGTGGACACTTGATAATTTTGGTCTTAATCTCTGCCTTGAGTTACCACATCTGGAAAATGGGGATTCCACCACCTAATCTCACCGGGGTGTGGTGAAGATCAATTCATCCATGTTTGCGAAGCACTCAGACACTAAAGACTGCTAAGAATTGCTCAGGAGGAAACTAATTTTTTTTTTAATTCAGTGTGGGGTTTGGATGGTGAGAATTAAATAAGGTTGGGGGGCCATGCACTGAGTGAGGATGAAATGTTGAGTAACTACCCACTCACTGAATGCAACCTGCATCTTGTAGGAGAGATTGTTAAATTATTTGGTCATATACTAAGTATATGCACAAGGGGGCCAAATTAAAGTTGCACAGGCAAACTTAATCTGAACTTTTTCTAAATTTTGAGTGCTTGACTTTGCTTGACTTCATCTGAACTATGTAGTTCAGATGAAGAGGCTGAGCATGATTCTATCCTGTGTTACTGCCATAAAACTGGAGTAAAGTTCCATTAATTTCAATAGAAATTTACTGGCACAAAACTAGTATTAGAGTTTAAATTAAGGCCCAAAAGATTTTACTGAAATAAAATCATTTTTTTTTATGTTACTGAAACCCCAAACTGAAATTCAAGATGGTTTAGTGCATTCATTTATAGTGTGCGTGCTTGACAATTCTCTTCTTTTGAAAAAGGTTTCACTTTTTCCAGCGTAGAAAGTGACACTCTATACAGTTTTACAAAAGACTTCCGAAAGCAACAGTTCCCACAGAATGAAAAATAATCTGTAAAGTCTTTATGGAAAAAGTACAAATCAGTATGTATTAATGTTATATGGACATCAGGATGGAACCATCAGATGGACTGGTGCCAGTTATGCTGAGCAGAACTGGGTGTTTTTGCACATATTTGTCTTCTACACATTTGTTTGGGGAACAGTATGAGAATTAAAAAGACAAGATAAACTTAAATGGTGAAATCCTGGCCATATTGTGGTCTATTGATGTTAATGGCAAAGATGGCAAAGATGCCATTAACATCAATGGAACCTGAATTTCACTCAAAGTCTATCTTTATCAATAAATAAATAGGCATTGCAGAGCAAGTAAAAGAACAAAAGCCAGACATTGATCACAGCTGCAATAAAAATCATTCAGCAACATTAGAAAGGTTCCTTCCTACTAATTATGATAATTGGCTACAGTTCCTACTTACAGCATTCAAACCTGAAATAAAAGTACATGTTTATCAAAATAAGATTGGAGATACTCCTAAGTAGTCCCACTGTGAACCAAAATAGGTGATAAAATATAACCATAAGTACGTAATTTAATCCTGTATTTGTGAAGGGGGAGAGAGAGAGACACACACACACTTGCTACATCTGCGTTAGTTTAGGAAGCATGCTTTACTTAGGTAGCAGAGACATGGATTAATTATGCAGGACATCCTAAATAAGTGTCAAGTATGCATTTACATAATATTTATATATGCAATATGCACATCTCTCCCCCTTTAAAAGGATACATTTTGGACCAAATCCCACTTGCTTTACTCATTTTCAGTTCCCAGAACTGACGAAACTTTGTAAGTGAGGCAAGCAGAATTTGACCTTTCATGAAATAAACTGTTCTAAAGGAAGTGCTTAACTCTTAATTTTATAATTCAAAATAAAAAGTATTAGGTACATCTGTTTCTTGTCAAAAAATTTTAGCATTAGCAGACAGATTGCTTAATAGCACAATATTGCAAAAGGGAAAAAAAAAATCTCAGACCAAAATATTTTACAGATTATGTTTGTCTGAATCAAGTAGTCTAAATGAAATCCTGCCTTCTTTGACAGTCAATATGTGGATTTCAGGGATCTAGAGCATATTCTCATTTTAAAGAAAAATGAAAAAACTGACAAGACCTGGGCACTTGGCAATATTTACTACAGTCTCCTGTTTTCTGACAGTGGCCAATGCTAGATGCTTCAAAGGGAATGAATAGAACAGGGCAATTATCGAGTCATCTGCCACATGTCATCTAGTCGCAGCATCTAGCAGTCAGAGGTTTAGGAACTAATAGCCATTGATGGACCTATCTGCCATGAACGTATCCAATTCTTTTTTGAACCCAGTTGTATTTTTGGTCTCCACAACATGCCCTGGCAATGAGTTACACAAGTTGAGTGTGCGTTGTGTGAAGAAATACTTCCTTATGTCTGTTTTGAACCTGCTGCCTATAACAACAGCCACCACCACCACCACATGACCCCTGGTTATTGTGCTATTTGAAGGGGGTAAGTAACACTTTTGTATCTACTATCTCCACATCATTCACGATTTTGTAGACCTCTAGCATATCACCATCCCCTTAGTCATCTCTTTTCCAAGTTGAACAGTCTGTTTTTTAAATTTCTCCTCATATGGAAGGGCAACCAGAACTGCATGCAGAATTCAAGATGTGGGAGTACCATGGCTTTATATAGTGGCATTATGATATTTTCTGTCTCATTATCTATCCCTTTCTTAATGATTCCTAATATCGTGTTAGTTATGTGCAGCAGCAGCAATCAAAGAGTGGATGTTTTCTGAGAATTATCCAGGATTACTCCAAAGATATTTCTTGAGTGGTACAGCTAATTTAAACCCCATCTTTATGTATTTGGGATTATGTTTTCCAACATTAGCTAGCTTGCATTTATCTACTTTGATTTTCATCTGCCATTTTGTTGCCATCAGCCAGTTTTGTCACAGCCCTTTGTAACTTTGCAGTCAGCCTTGTACTTAACTATCTTGAGTAACAGTCATTGGCAAACTTTGCTACCCCACGGTTTATCCCCTTTTCCAGATCATTTATGAACGTTGAATAGCACTGCTCCCAGTACAGATCCCTGGGGCATTCCACTTAAACTCTCTCCATTGTGAAAACTGGACTGTTTATTCCTACCCTTTGATTCCTCTCTTAACCAGTTAGAGATTCATGAGAGCATCTTCCTTCTCATCCCATGACTGGTTGTTATGTTGCTAATGTCCTACACTAAAGGCTCTTTTCAAATGCTTTCTGAAAGTCCAAGTACAAGATTTCCACTACATCACCTTGTCCACATAGTTGTTGACCCCTTCAGAAAATTCTAATGGATTGGTGAGGTAGGATTTCTCTTTACAAAAGCTATGCTGACTCTTCCCCAAACTGTGTCCATCTGTGTATCTCATAATTCTGCTCTTTACTATAGTTAGTCTTACAAGCCTGTAATTGCTAAGATTGCCTATGGAGCCTATTTAAAAAATTGATATTACATTAGCTACCCTCCAGTCATCTGGTACAGAGGCTCATTTAAGTTATCAGTTATATACCACAACTAGTAGTTCTCCAGTTTCAGACAATAGCCGCACCTTAAATGCATAAGCCAAGATGAAGTAAAACATCTTTGAGTAGTCTGAATTTCTGTATTAGATAAATGAACACAATTAAAGTGACTCTTCTTGGAAGAGACTGTTCACTTACTGTTACATTAGCAGCCATATTTTGGCTGACCTTCCTTTAGCCTTTGATGCTGTGCCCAGTAGTTTACTTAATCAGAACTGGACAAGTGCAAATGAGCCCTGGAAAAAAAATAAATTTAAGTTTAAGTCACTCTTCAATGTCTGTTAAATTAATCAGTTTGTGATTTAGATTTTCTTCCAGTGAAAACAAGAACATGATATACAATGTGCATTGTCTATTGTTTTCCTACTTGAATAAATGAGTCATTCCCCTTGTAATCCAACTGCAGTGAGTAGGATCCTTAACCATTGTATCTGAGGCCTGCTCTACACTACACGGTGAGGTGTATGTAAGCTGCCTTGCGTTGACCTAGCTATGGAAGGGTCTTCACTGAAATTTGGCTCCTGCTGATATAAAGTGCCTCAGTATGCTATTTAGTAACACCTCCTCCCCAAGCAGTGTGGACCCACGGTAAATGTAATTAGGTTGACAGTGTCAGTGTAGACACTGCATTGCACAGGTCAACCAACACAGGCCTTGAGGAGCCATCCCAAAATGCCCCACACGGACAATACAATCTATACAAGAACTCCTGAGGAGGATGCATACTGCTGACACAAGATACCAAGTGCATGCACACTCAATTTACTAACTGCGGTGCCTGTATGCTGATGCAAATCAAGTCAACATAATTTTGCTGCATAGACATGGCCTGAGAGAATTCAACTAAAAAAAGATAGAGGACCAACTGAGGGCTTGCCCACTGAACACATTTGTAGTTGTACTAAGAGCCATTTAAAGTACAGTTTCATTTTGTAGCATAGAAAAGACCTTAGCCATAATGGGACAACTGTACTGTAACAACCTTTCAGAGAAACCTGGTGATACATATGGTCCTGAATCTACTGGCATGGAATTTATCTTCGGGGAGAGTGGGGGGAGGAGGAGAAGAGGAAAGAACCATTACCCTTCATTTTGCTTTTCTACACATTAGAAGCTCTTAAGTTGTGATTTTTAAGCACAGAAGAACTAGAACGACCACAGTTGGTGTGAGATCCCAAACCTAATATCCCCAAAGCCAGAGCACATTTGGAGACCATAAGCTGTTGAAGTCACTCAGCAGTAAGAAATCCTGTAAGTCAGTAGTGTCTTTTCTTCAAGGATTAGTATTAACAAGAAATCAAAATACATAGGCCCAGACTGTGTCTGGGCCTCATGCTGGGCTTGTTCTCCCTCCTTAACTGGGAGCTCTGGGAAGAATGGTGCCTTAGGACTACATTGCCAAATGTCATAAAAAGCACATGTCCCATAATTGTAAGTTAAAAAACATGGTCCAGTTTGCAGTTCAAGCCAGTGCTATGACCAATAGGACTAGAGCTCTAGCAAAAAATAATAATAATAATAATAATAATAATTCTAGCCTCTATCTTCCAGCCACTCTTACAGCCCTTCTATTGAGCACTCACATGAGGAGATGGGTGGGTAGTAAGACGCTAAGGTGAAGTCAGACTTTACTCCAGGGTCATGTAGTACCCCTCCCTCATCACAAGCCCATTTCTTTAAGCTTCCAAGGTTCTTGTGAATGTATACGAGTGTACCTTTTGCTGAAGAGCATGCTAGTGTTTTCAGTTTAAGAAAAATCTGTTATTGGAACCTGTGATTTATTTGAGTAATTCCTATTAAAAAAGGAGTTATGAACATAAGTTCCATGTATATCTATTGCTAGAAAGACCTTTGGCAAAAGTGTTAAGGCGCTGATTTACAGAACTTAGGTGAAATGGTAACAGATCTTCAAGAACCTTGAGCTAGAGTATGTGCAAAGCCAGACTCATTTGAAAAGCCATTTACTTTTTGTTGGTACTTAAAAAAAAAAAAAAAAAAAAAAAAAGTTAGAGGCGTTCACTCTAAGAGGGGGTTACTTGTTCCAGTAAAGCTCCATTGTGTTGCAAAGTAATTCTTACTCCTGCAGGCTCAAGCACCCACCAGTGGTGTCACAGATAAATGGTTCCTGAGAACAGGTGGCCACAGAGACCCCCTTGGGACTGTCACATGATGTGCCAGAATTACCTCTGAGCCTGTTTTCCACTGCTAGCTTGGGACTCCAGAACCCTACCTTGTTGAGCCAGATATGCTAGTCTGCTGCAACACAGACCCAGGTCTGTTCCACACCCCCAAAGCTGCAGACTTTAACCAAAAACTGCTCAGCAAGTCACCTATCTCCAGCACCCAGACACCCAGTTCCCAATGGGATCCAAACACCAAATAAATCCATTTGACTCTGTATAAAGCTTATATGGGGTAAACTCAAATTGTCTGTCCTCTATAACACTGATAGATATGCACAGCTGTTTGCTCCCCCCAGTATTAATCACTTACACTGGGTTAAGTAATAAAAAATGATTTTAGTAAGTATAAAAAGTAGGATTTAAGTGGTTTCAAGTAATAACAGACAGACCAAAATAAAACAAAAAACACGCAAGTGTAAGCCTAATACATTTAAGAAACTGAAGACAGATAAATCTCACCCTCAGATGTTCCAATAAACTTCTTTCAGAGTAGACTGCTTAGTCTGGGCCCAATCCTTTCCCTGGTACAGTTCTTATTAGTTCCAGCTCAGGTGGTAAGTAGGGGCTCTCTCATGACTGGCAGCCCCCTTTGTTCTGTTCCACACCCTTTTATATCTTTGGCACAAGGCAGGAATCTTTTGTCTCTTTGGGTCCCCACCCTTCCTTCTGAATGGAAAAGCACCAGGTTTAAGATTGATTCCAGTTCAGGTGACATGATCACATTTCACTGTAAGACCTCCTTCATTACTTGTAGCTGGAAGACAGGTAATTAGGAAGGCTTGCAGGTAAAGAAACCCATTCACAGTTCATTGATTCTGAAGCATCCTTAATGGCTTCCACTTAACATGTTTACATCAGTAATACAAGTTTATATCTTATTATCCTAACTCCAGACATAGAAATACATGCAAACAAATAGGATGAACACTCAGTAGATCATAAGCTTTGTAATGATACCTTACAAGAGAGATTTTGCATGAAGCATATTCCAGTTACATTATATTCACACTCATTGCACTCCATATGTTTTATGGAAATATGCTAATGTCACAGCCAAGAACAAGAAGAATCCCAGTAATGTGCTTTCAGATGGTTTTTCAAATACAGTTTGGATTTGTAAACTAAATAAGAAAAAAAGAAAGCTAAAGATCTTGCCTTTAGGCACGTTACTAACCTTTAGGAACAAGGAAGTGGTGATGCACAAGATAGTGTCTCCTGGAGCAGTGTGTGCCTCATGACATGAGGCAACTGGCAAATCTTTACAGTGTATAGTTTTATAGCAAAAAGATCAGGAGTACTTGTGGCACCTTAGAAACCAACAAATTTATTTGAGCATAAGCTTTCGTGGGCTACAGCCCACTTCTTTGGATGAATAGAAAGCTTACTAGTATAATTAAACTGGCAAAACCCTCTTAGAGTAGATGTAGCTATACTGGTATAAAAAAGTGCTTATAGCATTAAAGCTTATGCTGTTCAGAACCATGATAAGCTGTATGATATCACAACTGCATGCCTGTAGTTATGTATTTGTGTGTACAGTTACAGGTATGGATGCAATTATGAACAAATACATTTGCATATATAATCAGAGTTTTCATGTGCAATTGCTCACTCAAATCTTTGCAGCAGCCTCTGGGTCTCCCTGTATGAGAATTAGATTAGTACATTAGTGCACACATGAGATTGTAGCATAAATATTTTTTATAACTATGACAAGGTTAAATCAATCAATTCTGTACTAATCAACTACAGAGCTGTAGAGTGATTAAGAACTTTAACTGTATGTTAAAGAGATTTAATTTGTTCAGGCTAGTGAAGTATTAATACCTAAGAAATAAATGGATCCCTCCATATGGGCTGGGGCTTTTTTGACACTCTGCTTTTAGATGCAGTTAAGGGGACCACATTAAAAAAAACCTGACAAAAATAGGGCAAGAGTTCTGCTCCTTGGTTCCTGTCTACTTCAAAGTTCTGCAACTAGAATTTAGCACTTGATAACTGAGGAATCAGAAGAGTTCTGCTTGTTCTTTTGTAGCTGTGTCAGCTCTGCTGTACTAAGAGGGAGTAAAAATCTTACTTTAGTCAGTCAGGATATGACTGATTATGCACTAGAAGGAGTTTTTTTTTTTTTTTTTTTTTTTTTTTAAAAAGAGTCACTCCTGACAACTAGACTTAAAACTAGATTATAGTAGGGTAATATAATGGGCAGAAATTATAAACAAGCAACCCCTCAAAAAGGTGAGTAGCTTGGTGTCTGAGATTGAAACAAACAATATTTCCTCAAATACTTGCTTCCCATTGTCTTCCAGGGAGGTGACTTAAAGAGTCCATTGCAGGTGTTTGCATCAATTGTCTTTTGCATACCCTTCCAGTAGTTTGACACTTGAATGTTTTGTAATAGTGTTGTGTCCCAGAAAATAGAATTCCTTAACATCCTCTCAGATTCTTACTTTAGCAGGGAATCAGAGTTATGCTATGGTACCCATATCAATAAAGGATTCCTCCTTCACCCACTCCTTGCATGAGATTATCTCCCATGACCTGGTCTGTGTTAGCAGGTTCACGTCTTTTAAGTGCATCTTGGCTTCCAAGAGTATTTTTTTGTATGGGCTGCAGCTCATAGAAAGCTATCTTTCTGCCTGAGCCTGCACCATTAAGTTACTGGCAAAACTTCCATTACAGTCAATAGGGCAGAATCAAGTCTCCTATCCCAAAAGTTGGTGCATTACCATGATGGTACCAATAGAACTTGACTCAGTCTTTGTTAAATCTTTTCTCTAGATATTAGATTGTCCTAGGTATCAACATCCACAAAGTATCAGAGGGGTAGCCATGTTAGTCTGGATCCGTAAAAAGCGACGGAGTCCTGAGGCACCTTATAGACTAATGGACGTATTGGAACATAAGCTTCTGTGGGTGAATACCCAGTTCGTCAGATGAATGTGGTGGAAATTTCCAGAGGCAGGTAACATCCACAAAGATGCTGCTGTCAGATCATGTTTTTGATGTTCCTTCTATTTTATTTGTTTTAGCCTGTACTTTGCCCCTTTTGTCAGTTCTAGTTTTGGGATTGTGTATCCCATGCTGCACTGAGAGTCCAACAGATTAGGAGATATGAATTCAGAGGTGCCAGAGCCTAGCAGAACTGGTAATGGCTTAAAAAATAAAAATAAGTGACAAGAGACATTGAGATTAAAAATGTCAACATCCCATGTCAAAATATACAAATTAAATATCCTTAAACTCAAATAACTTATCATCAAGCAGCATTTTTCCTCTTTGCCCACATGTAACTTTTGATTCTCAATGGAAGCATTCTGTTAGTGTGCGTACAGTGAAATTGACATTTACCAATAAAAATCTAATCTTGAAGCCTGTTTCTATGACAGTAAAGCTCAAAGGCCCAAATCAGGAGCAGACTCCATGGTGTTAGTGCAGTCTTCCTATGAGTTTTTACATGATACTCACAGTAAAGTTTATAATGTTAACAGAGAAAACAGAAAATATGCATGCAAGCAAAGTGACAGAGACATCTTACTTTCCTTCATCCTCCATCTCTCTTTCCAGGTATCCTAGCCAGTCTGCTAAACCTCATAAATGTGATCATCAGGGGGTCAAGATGCACTGATGCAGGGGTGTATGCCGTACCATCAGAGAAGTGTTGGTAACTCCATATGTTTCTGCAGAATCAATCTTTTCGTTAAAAAAAAAAAAAAGTTTCTTCCATTCAGAATAGTATCTAAATGTTAGAGTCTATGCAATGACTAGTCTATACTAGTAGAGCTTATGTTTCATTCTAAGGGCCAAATGTTGCCCCACCCCTCTATGCGCCCCATCTTTCCCTCTTCTGGAATGAAAGATCCTGAACACAGAGCACCCACTCTGAGGGTCAGGAATAACATACGAGGTAGACCCACCAAACTACTGTATGGCCTCAGAGACTGTGGAGAAGAGTGGCCAGTAACTTTGTCACTGCATCAATCTACAGGCCTAAATCCAGAGCGCCTTGAGTGCACAGGGATCACAGCTACTACTATGGTCAACAGGCTGTGGCAGTGGCATGATTACACAAACACACGGCTCCAAGCCACTGACAAACCTAAGGGCAGCGGCATTGGCAACGGAGCTGTCTATTTGCTGCTTCAGGAAGACAAACACTGCATCAATTATATTTAGAAGGGTATATTCACAGCTACATTGACTAAAAATTGGAGGTTTTTTTTAAAGCTTAAGCTGAAGAAATGGTTCCCCATTTCCCTCCCTGCAATTGTACACACCACACACCCCGCCATGCAACTGGTGAGGGGATTTTTCAAATCCTCATCAGAATTCAGCAGACTTATGTTACTTTATATTAGAATTTCATAGTGAAGTACTGAAGGAGGTTTCGGTCAATATGCTTAGTAGAGAGTATTAGACTAACAAGCATATTTCAGGCCAGGTTCTGCCCTTTGAATACAACACCAGTCAATGGGAGTGGCATGTGCACATATGAGAGACAGCATTTGGACAGATTTGATTTCCAGATATGAGGTAGTGGATTTTATAAAGCCTCTTGAGAATTTTAATGTGAGTAATTTAGACAGCATTCCAATTGGAATCAACTGAAATTTGTTTGTTATCTCCAGGGATTGGTTTATCCCAAAAGGCAAAATATCAGTAAACAAAAACTTGGACAAATAATATGGAGAGGAGGTCCTCAAGTACAGTTAATTAGTTGTGGTTCTACTCTGAAAAGTAGCCATAGAAATATCACAGGGTTCCATGTTTGGCTGTCAGTAACCACCAGATCAGAGTTTGCTCAGTTTTCAAGTTAAAAAATATTAAGACTAATGGAGTTATGCAAGTGTCACAAAGGTTGCATGGTCTCCTGACTTTCTCAACACCATCAAAACTACCAGATAAATAAGAGTATATATTGTCAGCTAGTTATTTAAAATGCAAATAATGCTGTTACCTTAGAACACAATTCAAATAACATACTCTTAATAAAATACATTGTAATTTAATACAAGTTTTCCACTGATTTCATACAACTAAAGACAAAATCCTTGATGTTTCATTTATAGTTTCCTTTCTTTATTGCATTAAAAAAAAAAAGCGGCCTTATTTTTGTGGCCAGGAAGAGGTAGTTGGTGCAAATTGCAACCAGTAAGGTACTAGGAGATAATAGTCTTGGCAGCATATCCATTATAATTCCAGTTAGGATGAGCATGCACTTATAAATTGATGTAGTTCAGTGAAAAATAGGCGTATGAGATTATTCCACTGAACTGCACAAGTGAAATAACAAATAAAGTTAAAGCACAAACAAAGGTTAAAAATTAAAGAGTTAAGGTTTTTATTTTTAAAAAGTTTCATTAAATATTTTTTCCTCTTTGTTGTTTACTTCAGAGAGGAAGCTTGCCTTGAAAGCATGTTACACACAAGCCTTATATAGCTTCTGCTCTGAGGTTAGTACAGGAAGCTGGCCTACTTTTTATAGTAATAAAACCAGCCTGTGTGTGCTGTTAGTTGACTGCAAAATTCCCTATTTACTTTTCATCCACAGCAAAAAAACCTAGACAAACAATCTTCACTCCACAAAGGAGCACATGTTGGAAACATTTATTCTAATACAATATCAGCCAACCAATCAAAATGCTAAAGAGGAAATAAAAGGACAGAAAGTTTCCCCCCAAAAAGAGAAAACCCCAACAACTCCAGAGTCTCATACGATTTCGTTTTGCTAGGAGCTAATTAGTATTTGTACTAAGACAGATTTCATTGAGGATAGTGTGAACATACATAATACTTTGTAGTCCTTAACATACTGTAGTCCTACACTTCAAAAATAGTGTATCAAAGTTTGTCTGCATCAATTTCCAAATTCAGTGTAGGTAATTTAGTGTTTCATTACCACTTGTCAGATTCTATATTAGTGAATGTCAAGGAGTCAGTCTGATCTTTGTGACTAAAGGTGCAAATCAGGTTTATGCTTCTGAATGTGAAGCACAGGACAAAAAAATCAGGCTCTTGAAACTCAGTGTATACTATGAAAAAAAATGACCATATCAGCAATATATACTATACATCACATCTTTCAACCTTCTCAGAGATAATCATAGGAACCAAAATATAGAAGAATGCAGCTCAGAAACAGGTGTTCTGGACAGATAGTATTTTAAATACCATAGCTATGATTTTGGAATACAACGTTCTTCTCTACTCTTTCATGAAAGAAACTGGGAAAAATATTTAGTGTTAAGTTTAGCATATTTCAGAGGTATGGTCCAATCTATCTGTATTCTTTTTTCTAGTTTCCATGAGCATTTCAAGGCAGTATTTGCGGGCTCATACAGGCAAGCTATGTATGCTTTTGTTGGCTGGGTTAGATTGGTTTTGTTTGTTAACCATTGATGAAGATATTCATCTCTCTCTTTAGTCTGTATGCCACTGTTTGGCTTACTGAGGGATCAACAAAATAAATTAACATTTTAAGAATGATATTTTAAGGGAAAATTCTTCCGTCAGAGCATACTAAAATGAAGGTGAAGATTGCCATCTGCTGGCTAAAATATGTAGAGTACAAGACCACCACTTAGAACTTACATGTGCTTTACACATTCAAAGCACTGTACAAACT
Source organism: Terrapene triunguis (assembly GCF_002925995.2). NCBI lineage: Eukaryota > Metazoa > Chordata > Testudines > Emydidae > Terrapene > Terrapene triunguis. Next base: position 5,320,221 of record NW_020664417.1, on the reverse strand, counting down.
GATTAATCTCCACAGCCCTGTGAAGTAGGGATCTGTCATTATTCCCATTTCTGCACGTGGTAAAAGTTAGACAGATTAAATGGTTTTCTCAAGGCCACATTGAATCAGTGGCAGAGCTGATGTTAGAACACAGAACTTCTTGACTGTCCACTCTTTGCTACCTCCTCCAGAGCACTACTCACTATTTACCTGACAAGGTATTACTCACCACAGGATAAGGACAGTATGTAGATTCTAGGCCTGAGCTAGTAGATTGTCATAAGAATTTTTGAAGCTGATGTACAGCATCCTAAAGAACTTGCTTTGCCTTCGGTATTTTGAAATTACCATCTTCAGGTTAGCATATTCTTTTATTAGAGCTGGTGGCAGAGTCAGACATTTTATTATCCTATAACAAGTTATTTTATTTCATTTTAATAATTCTTAAATATTTTAATATAAACTACCAAAACTCCCATGACAATGAGCATAATTAGGTATTTGTGTTAGCCACTGTATTACCTCCAGATAATAGCTGCTCTTTACAATACACAAAGACATGGCAAACCTACAGTATGTACCAAGGAATGTTGATAACTATGCTTCCTTAATATATTGCATTCACCTAACCCTCTAGGGAACAGAGCCAGAGGGAAAGGGTTATTCACATGTATCATGCACAGAAAGTACTATTAATAAAAATATTACCATTTTAATAGCATCTAAAGTACACTAGGTAATAGATAGAAGACAAAAAATATGTCTGTCACAAACAGCCTATAATCTAAGGTCCCACTACTGCCTCAAAGCAAATGCAGGTAGACTCCTGGGGCCATATGGAGCCACATTGAAACCAATCTCACTGTTGCTCATTATAGCAACAGGGCCTGTATTAGATGTGACACAATCAACAAAGTTGACAAACACTAGGGACTGACAACAGCTACAGCTATTCAGATTAGGCACAGGCACATCTTTGTGGCCAAGGTTTTCTTCTACTCCTAGAACATGTACATACACACACTATTTATACGTCTTTAACCCTTTTGTTATTGACATCTGCTACATCTTATGCTCTGCAAGGGAACATGAAAGCAGTTTTTCCAGATAACATACATCTAGATATATAAATGGAAGTGTCCCATGAGCTCCATATAGTGCTTAGGTCACTTAAAGCAATAACAAGAACCACAACTGTTAGGAGATCCACTATGTAGGTAGTTTTGCCCCTTGGAGAACCATTACAGATATCATACCTCTTCAGACTGGCAATCCTCACAGATCCTCTTCCCTGAGCTGACAAGGTGATTTAGCTCTCCAATCCAATCAAGCCTCTCTTCTCATGAAAAGCAAACAATCTTTCAGCTTCATTCACTCAGTAGTCTTCTTCAAAGAGTATGCTTTGGAGAAAGGAAAATGCAGTCTCTTCTAACCCTATCTGGAAGCCAGAAACCCCCTAAACAAGGACAAGTGCTAACAGACAATCTGAAACCCATACCTGTATCTTAGTTACCACAGGTTTTTCCCTTCATTAGTTTCCCACTCACTCTGTCTTATCCTATAAAAGCTACTTTAACACAGCTCCTTTAAGACCCAGTGTTTCCTTGGTACTGAAACTACAGCTGAAACTACACTGATACTCCTCCCCAGCATGCCTTGCAGCAGCTCACAAGCAGGTGACCTTCTGGAGACTCTAATCACCACAATACTGTTCCTTAAAGGGCCAGAACTTGGAACTGGGATGTACTACCTAAGGCAGTCCTTAAAATTACAGCACATCCTGTGACACGGTTCTGCTTTCTGTGACAGATATCATTAGAGCTATTGAACTGGGACTCCTACTGCCATGCTTAATGTATCACAGAGAGGTACAGATGGGCAGAGAGGCATAACTGTTGGCAGAAGGTACAGGGAGCCGGGATGGTCCGTGATGCTCCCGAATGACTCCCTGGCCCACCTGTATGCCTGTCACCATTCCCACTGCAAAGCCCAGTTCTCTGGCCCAATGCCTCTGTTGTCTCACCTAATCCTCAATCCAAAATGAAGCTCTTCATTCTTTTTCCACTTACGTTGGTTTACATCAGTTTTATTAGCACTTACTTTTATTCATAAAATTAATACAAATCAGCAGAATCAAAAAACAATGTAAGAACAAGGATTAGGAGAGTGTGTTTTGGGGGAATCATGAAACTAGGGTGGCCATTGGGGCCAGGCAATTGGGCTCTACTGTGGAGCTCATGACACAAGTACAGCAGGGCCAGGGAGTCAGTGATAAGCCCCACTGCCCAGCTTCCCACCAATGTATGTTTTGTCTCTCCATCATGAAACATCCTCACCCCCCAAATGTACAACCTTAACTCTGAACATACTAATTAATATACAAATAACAGATTATATTTTTAGTGATTGCATTGACAGAAAATAATTTGAGCCACGGTAATTGTGAGTTAATGTTTTTTGTGTGCAAATATTCCTGGGTTTTTTAATGTCAACATTAATCAGTATCAATGCTTACAAGTACAATGGAGCAATAGGCTAGAGGCAGAGAGGGGATCATTGGGCAGGTAGCATCAAGAGCACGTCAATGATATAGGATGCGCTATCTACAGCTAATATAGAGTCCTGTATCTCTATTTGCCTAGCCTATGAAAAAGCAAATGTCTAATTATCAAATGATATCTGAAACCTTTTCAGAAGAGATTTACATTACAGCATTTAAATGCACCATTATATGCCTGTAAAAGCCCTATTGGAAATTTTACATCATTTTGGATTCTATCAGTAGTTAGTGTGTAATTTTTTTCAGTTTCTAAGAGCTCTGTAAATAGACATTTGGACACGTTGAACACAATTATCTTATGCAGCTTTTTCCACAATCCTCTGAGGCCTATTACTCAAATCAGTTGTAACTGGATATCTTTTGAGGATCAGGGTTATGCAATACCAAAAACAAGAGAGTCAAGAAAAAAAAAAGACAATAGTGCCAAACTTGACTACGCAATTACAAACACTTTGGTGGGAGGTTTTGTTTACATTTATGTGTAGTGCTCACAGGGCTCACAGTTCCTTATGTCCCCCTTGAATCACTCAGCTTTTCCCTTCCAACCTCCTAATACTTCTGGAATATAGTTAATAACTAGGTAAGTGCTAATTGCTTAGTCAAGTAAAAATGAATCCCTGGATGATTAAAGATTTAATCACTAAGTAGCTGAAGGAGATCTGGTCTATTCTGTTGAAAAGTGTTAGTAACTTGTTTCAAAACTAAAATTCTAAAAACCTATACTAGGCATGAGAGTGTTCCAAAATTTACCTATTCCTGAATTCTGAAGTTTATAGACAATTTTATGTTAGAGAAAGCCAAATAAATGTGGAGATTTTTTTTTAACTTTTTGAAGTAGACTTACATTTAGGGCTGCCATTTTAAAAGTTTTTATTTGACATTTTTGAAAAATCAACAAAAAAATCTGCTCCTTTAATCACAAAAATGTTCATAGTAATAGCTTCTTTCAATTATATGTTAGTAGAATGTGTGTGTCATAGATTATATTTCATGGCTATATGGACTCTCAATATGACCTTAACAACATAGCTATGAGCAGCATCTCCTATATAGATATTATCTATGAAAATTTTATTAGTCTTATAATTCCTCTCTGTATACCTCACATTGGACTAGATAGTCAGCTAGTGTAAAGCAGTATAACGCCAATGTAGTCAAAGGAGCTACACCAAGTTATGTAAACTGAGGATCTGTTTCATCCAGATTATGTAGAGGGCATAAAGGACATTTGGTGGGCCCATGTCATGTAAGTAGTGACAATGGTCCTCTGGGCAGCTGAAGACCAGGAGAAACTCCTTAGGGACCCCTGTCTTCACCCCATGCCCAAGGTTTGTTTAGGGCCTGAGTTGGATATCTGGCTTGCTGTGGGAATCCTTAAAGTATTCGTAGGCTGTGGGGATACGACAATACCAGGTGTGTTGTGAAAGGGGAGAAATGGGGTTACTGCAGAAGAATGGCCAGTAATCTGTGGGAGCCAGGGGCTGTTTCAGGTGGAAATGAGGAAGTGGAATATTTTTCACAGGGCAAGGGATAGGTGAAGTGTTGTGGAATTGTGGGTGGAAAAAGGGGGTTGGAAGAGCCAAAATATATGGGAGATGAGGAAAGGTAGGGAGATGAGCTAGTATGAAGGGCCCAAGGTTTAGATTAGGTCTGGTGCCATACACTTGGAGCCCACTAACAGAGACTTCTTAGGGACCGCCCCCCCCCAAACCTTCTTTCCCACAAGCTTTAGCTATTTATAGTCATCAGGAGCTGACAAAACTAATTGAGGTGTCTGAGGGGATGGGCCGTCAGAGGAGCTTCAGAAGGCTGCAAGGCACCTGGATATGGTGGTGTCTATGACAGGAAGCAGGAGGGCTGGAGAATGAATAAATGGGTCAAGGAGCCATCAGAGTAAATGGGAAGGCTGTAGTTGGACAGTGGTGCTTGAGCTAGCTCATCCCTCTGCTCCACAATACCTTCTCTAGAGCGAGAGACACAGGACGAGAAGCCAAAAGGAAAAGGGAGACATCTAGTCAGACCAATACATAGGAAGTGACAAAGGCCCACCACATTTACAATATTTTTAAGTAACTGCTCTGATTTTCTGACTGTCCTTTTACTGAGCCAGGACTTACAGTAAAACAGCTTTTTTTTCCCCTCTAGAAAATTGTTGGCCTCCAATGTCATGCCGATACCCCACCCCAAAAGAAGTGTATAGAATCAGATTACAAATAGCAGCAGTGGTTTTGATGAGTAAATCTAATCATATTTAATCCAAATGGTGTCAGCCATTACAGTGATGACAGAAAAATGCTCAAGAGCAGGAATTAGTTTTAGTACCACCATTTACAGTCTTTTTTCTATTTTGTTTTCACCCAAAGTATGAAACACTCACCGTGAGGTTTACTCAAAGTATTAGTTTGAGATACTTGTCTCCACAGTTATAAGCTTTTCTGTTACAACTAATACCAATTCCATCTTGGCTCGGCTTACTATTTAAATACTGCTAGATGGTAAAATGACTCTTGACTAAATTATCCAGACTCAGATTTGGTCTTTTGCCACAATGAAAGCATTATAGAATGCTGGCTGTAAAGCGTCATCCCTTGTTTTGTTGAAAAGGGATAACCAAAAGAACCCAAAGGAAACCAGGTAGACTTTAATTTTATTTTATTTAGAGGGGGCAAATATTGTCAAAAGGGGGTGTTTCAAGTGAGACCTTTTCCAAGATTTGACAGCCTATGTAGTATATATTTCTTACAATAAGAAATGTATGCCCTATTTATAAACACAAAAGTATGGTCTCTTCCTGCAAACAATACCACATGTAGTACTAATGAGTATAATCTACTGCAGGCTAGAGTACTAAATTTGTATTTGCAGTATGTACAAATTGACTTAGTAGTATATTGAAAGGCATATCCATATACACATTCTCATTTTATATACATATTTAAAATGGATGAATGATTCCTTCTTCCCTGTCTTTCCATAGCACTAAAGAACATTAAAAATACAGCAGCTTTTTGTAGTGCGCCAAAACACACATTATACTGTCAGTACAAGTTCAAAATATAGATATTTTCAAATAGTTTTTTATATTAAACTGAAATGAAAAGGGGTTATAAAGGATGTGTAAATCTAAACAAACATTTGTCTTTTGCTATATTACATTAAATTTAATTCAAAAGAATACCTACCTACCTCTTAGATAGCATATTTCATCCATAGCTCTCTAAGCACTTTATAAATAAGGTCTATACCAGTGATGGGCTGCGTGCGGGCCGCAGGTTGCCTATCAGAGTACTCTGATTGCGGGCTGCGAGACATTTTGCTGACGTTGACCATCCGCAGGCACACCACACAGCTCCCAGTGGCCATGGTTCTGTTCCTGGCCAATGGGAGCTGTAGGAAGCGGCGGACAGCATATCCTTGCGGCCCCTTCACCTGCAAGCGCCGCTTCCCACAGCTCCCATTGGCCGGGAACAGAGAACCGTGGCTACTGGGATCTGTGGGGCGCAGTGCCTGCAGATGGTCATTGTCAGTAAAATGTCTCATGGCCCGCAATTAGATTACCTTGATGTGCCACAGGTTGCCCACCACTGGTCTATATGATCATCCCCCTTTTAAAATATAGAAAATGAGGCACAGAGGTAAATTGTCATGCCCAAGACTATAATATAGCCCCTAGGCAGGTTTCTGTTTAATAAAAGTTGGAAATATAACCTTTTGGGGAGTAATATTATATAATATGAAAGCTAGTCTCCCTTCTCACAGGAGACAAATGTTCTTAAAATTCACTTAAATTTGTAAGAAAAGTAACACTTAGGAAAAGGAAGGTAATGGCAATGGCTTGAGCCAGGCACAGTTCAAGCTTTCTCAGTCAACTCTTTCCAGTGCACCTCAATCTTAACTAGTAATACTTGTGATTCCACTTTTAACATATCTACTATGTCTATAGATACCACCATGACTGCTATTTCTTCTAGGAGGACCTCTCAGCACCCTCTCTAAATAGAGGCATAGGGAAGCTCCCTCTTCCAAGAGAGTAGTTACCCCTCTGACATAACTGCGTAATGTCTTATATGGTCACCTGAGCACTTGTTGGTGGCAAGTTTGTTGCCTGATCCTCTGCTGGCATGAACCTACTGAAGTTAACATCACAACATTGATTCAGGCCAGCTGAGGAGCTGATCCTGGGTATTCACTACTTGGAATAATATTCAGTGAAGTATGCTTAATACTTCTCACCTTCTCAGACTTCCAAACACAGAGCAATTTCCCCTCAACTGACAATAGCTAGTCTCTGAAGCACTTAGAATAGGACCTGCAAAGAAAGTGCCCATTTCCTCATCCACGCAGAAGGCACAAGATGTAGGGTTTTCCTCATTGTACTTTTTGCATAAAGACTTCTCTTCCCTGTTTTTGGTTGAGCTCTTCATAGAAGTCCAGAGAAACAGAGAAGGAGCTTTCTCAACCCTTAGCTAAAGGGGTGAAGTGTTGAATCGTCCCTCTCAACAGCATCAGGCATTTGGGGAAATGGTGGTCACCAAAAAAAAGGGGGGGGGCAATTAAAAAACATTTGTTACTTGTGATGTCAATCTCACTAGTATTTGAGTCATCTAAGCTCTTCCAGGAACAGGGTAGACAAGACCTGAAGTTTCTTATATGAAAAAATCCACTAGAAATAAGAAACGAGGGTAGACAGACAAAGCAAAGCCCCCTTAAAAATCACAGAACACCCACAAAAACAGCAGTTGAGACAGAAGGGTGTTACTCCTCTGCTGTAGCAGGTGAATAAGGGCAAGAACTGACTTTGTAGTAAAGGGAAATCTGTAGATGAAGCCCTCAGCTGCCCCCTCGCCACTGTTTTGCAAAGCACAAACATGCCAGAAACCCAGACCAAATTTCAGTCTTTTCTCTCCACCTGAAGAGTCTGGAGCTATATTTTCTGCTTCCTATGCAACGTAGCATAAGAAGTGGGGAGGAGAGTTAATAGAGAGAGCATGGGAAACAACAGGCAATATTGTTGCTTAGAGACATTGAGCTCATTTCCATTAGTATCTCCACCTAGCAGCTTCATACTTCTCTCATGCATCAGTTTGACCTTGTCACAGTGTAGATTGGATGGACACCAAGATGCAAACTCCATTTCTAGAAAGTAAAAGCTACAGCATTATCTAATTTGTCTCTACATCCATGTGCTGAATTTTATTTGTAAATATCATTGGCATAACCCCTAAAAAGTTTGCTTTATAGCTGCACAAACACTGTGTACCTGCAAATTTTCCACCCACTGAGTTAGAGTCCTAAATAAAGCCTACCACGTCCTATAAAAATATGAACTCACTGGATACATGTGAATTTAATAACTGATTTCTATTAGGACCTGTGATAATTTCAGCATCTGTTTGAAGCACTAATAGCACCAAGTCTAGAGCTCTGCGCCATGCCTCCACCTTGGGTGTAACATTGTCATATATCTTTACAGCCTCCTGGGGTTTAGCTGAAAGACCAAACTCCCCCATGACCTTATCTCCCTTATTGAACTCTTTCAGAATATATGCTGAAGGAGAACCACAGTCTGCTGCTTTTTTGAGATGATGCTCAATGGAAGTGCTTGCTTCAAACTCTGATGCATAATGAGCAGTGTTACACATGACTCTTGAAAGGTACTGATGCCAACCACTTGCCAGAGCTTTAAGCACAACTGGTTTATACTGTGTCAATGATTTTGTCAGCCAACAAGATGACATGTAAAAATCCCCTGAAGGTTTTTTATCTGGTTGCTTTAATGATTGTTCTTCAAGCGTCTTAAGATGACTGAGGCACAAAAGTTCAACAGCACCACCTCCAGGAAAAACTTTCTGGTCAGTTAGAGCATGATGCAGGCGATAAGCACAAGTCCAGAACTGATCTTCAGTGACTTGCATCTTTGAAGTTACTGTGCTACTAAGCACAGCTGTTACCAGATGAATTCCTTCAGCTTTTATCCTGATTGGCACTTTGTTATCCAATTCCATTGTGCTCAAGTCACCAGTTCTCCAGAAATCCACCCAGACACTGCTACCCATACAATGACTATTTACCTGGGAAAGGTATGTCACCAGCTGCACTCCTGTGCCCTTCCCAAAAGCATGTAGCACATTGAGAGTTACTGGATTGATTATCAATATGTTATTCAGGATGCATCTTTCCATTAAACTTTCACACACATTTCCTTTTACCAAAACTAAATTTACTTTTGCTTGTATTAAAATATCTAACACACAATTTATCCATAAACTTTCTGAGCTACTTTCTTGTAAACCTACATTTTCCGATATTGTTCTGACATTTGATGGTCTATTAAATCCCAAGTGACGATACTTTTCCGTTAGATCACCATCTACAAGAAGAATCTGAAGCGGTCTATCCTGAAGTTGCTTGGTAACAGTGGCTTTCTCTGGTGATACTAAAGTGATATACCCTGGACACACACAAGAATAATGTTCAGACAATCCTGGTAAACAGCATGTCACAACTTCTGCAATATTAAATTGAGAAGAACCTGTGTGATCAGCTACTTGTTGCTGGCATCTGACAATATCCTGTACCAATTTCATGCTAGACTGATTCCCATGGCTAAGAGCCATTGCCAATTGTTCAAAATCATTAAATTCATAAGGACATGCTACAGGCCCAGTGGGAGGACCCCCAAAACTGTCTACTTGGAGTGAACAATGTTTTTTTCCTGGAGTGTTAAAGTATCTACTATGAGTTAATCTTGTTCTTTTGGTATAGCTGGATGCAATCAAACTGCTTCCAGGAACTGCAGGCATAGTTTTATTGCCCACTAGTTCAACCAATGAGGGTGTTATATAGTCTGTAGGGCATAGGTGTGAATTCAAACATCTGTTATGAAGATCGCAAGGGCTTGCTTGATGAGAATGAAGGCCTTCTGGAACACTTTCTTCTTTAGATACAGGAACCTCTTTAAGAATATGCACAAAAGGATTTAAAAAACTGTTAGCTCCAATACCAGGAGTTTTATTTTCAATAATTTGGGGCCCCAAACTGCTAGAACTGAAGTGAATGGGAACAGAATCAGGCCCTTTATATAAATCATGTACTGAGAGCTGAAGACACTGGACTTTTTCACTGCAAGAGTTCAATCCTTCAGACATCACAGATACTATTAGTGAAAAAGGAACATTCTGCTGAAGGCATTCAAGTACAGCACTGCTCCATACACCAATGAGAAATAACTGGGTAGTCATTCCAGTTTTATATTCTTTGTTCTGTGCCTGAATTGTTTCATTAAGAAGCTGTCCCACTGCACTAGTTAAATCCAAACTTTCAAGAAGTCTAACTGCAGAACAAGTCAAAACACTCTCATTGGTGCTTTCATCTACAATAAATTTATATGATTTTACTGGCCCTAAAAGTGTTCTTCCTATTGATGCTAAAGATGAAAGCTGCTGAAGTCCAATGTGACGTCTTCTGTTCACATTTCTGAAAGCCATGATCAGCAGTCAATATCTGTAAACAAAATACAAGTTTATTGCTTCTGTCCTTATTGTGCTAGACTTCACAAAAAATTATCTGTACACAATATATAATTAACAAAAAGTAACTGAATACAGATTGGGTGAAGTAATTTTACACTGCGTGTATTGTATTATAAAATGTTCATGTCGGACGCATGCAGTTGTTGAAATGTTGCACTGCAAAGACATTACAGAAGATTTTTTCCTCAAAATTAAAAGCTATTTTAATTTTACCCTATAAATCAAATATTTTATTTAATAAAGCAGATCAGATTTAATAATAAAAAAAGACCACCATTCCTTAAGACCATACCCAAACCATTCCTCTCCCGACTTCTTTTCTTATGTCAAATCTTGCATTTGTCTTATTCAGAATGCATGTTGTTAGGGCTGGAAACATATCTTGTCTGCAAACAGTAGTAGGCATAGGTTTTACTACCCTTAGTGATACCACTGACTTCAAACTGAGCTGGAAAGGGACCAATTACCGTATTCCATTCCCACTCAATTGCAGGCTCTCCTAACATAGTCATGAAAAAATGGTCTAAAGCAGGGGTTCTCAAACTGGGGGTCGGTACCCCTCAGGGAGTCGTGAGGTTATTACATGGGGGGTCGCGAGCTGTCAGCCTCCACTCCAAACCCTGCTTTGCCTCCTGCATTTATAATGGTGCTAAATATATTTAAAAAAGTGTTTTTAATTTATATGGGGGGGGGGGTTGCACTCAGAGGCTTGCTATGTGAAAGGGGTCACCAGTACAAAAGTTTGAGAACCACTGGTCTAAAGCCATACTTTTTATGCCTCATGAATAAAATACAAAGATTTTACAGCTTGGACTTCAAAGGCACTGCTCAGAGAAAAACAATTTTAAAATCACTTTAACGTGTCAAAACTGAATGCCTTCTCTTTCCCTATATAACCTCTCCACTCCACAGCCTCTTTCAGTGTGGAACCATCTGCTCTCCTCCCTGTCACTCAGGCCCATAAACTGGTAGTCCTCTTTGACTCCTCCACCTTACTTGCCCCAAACGTTCAGTCCATTTACAAATTACACTGCTTCTCCCATCACAAGATTTCTAAGGGCATGTCACTCAGGAAAGTTAATTCACTGTGAATTAAGCCAAAGCAAACTAAGACCACTTTACTTCTGACCAAGAGCATCCACAGAGGGGTTTAATAAGCTTTAACTAATGCAATTTAAAGTCACAAATTTAGTTAATTTATCTGAACTTGCCTGAGTGTCCCTATGTAGGCATGCCCCAAGATCCAAACTTTTCCCACTGACCCTCTAGCTAAAATTCTTGTCCAACCCCTCCTATTCTAATATATTACCTTCTACTCTTTGGCCTCTCTGACACCCACATAATCCCCCCTCCAGACTATATAAAATGCCACTGCTAAAATCATCTGCCTTGTTTGTTGTTCTGACCATGTCACCCTATCTTTGAATTCCTCCAATGACTTACCCTCCTGTCCCACAGTCAAGATCAAGCTTTTTGTCCCCACATAACTTTGCCTTTACTATTTATTCATCCTTGTCTCTTTTCATGACATCCCCCGTCCACCTTCCATTCCATTAACAAGGCTGCCTAGTAAATCTTTAAAGTTCTGCATGCAAGACACCAACATTTTTACAGGTTAATTTATACATTTGTTCCATGCAATGTCTTTGTAGGCCACAATGACGAGCCAAAAGTATCTTACCTCTGAACTAAGGCTTAAAGGAACCATTGAAGTTTGAATTGAACACAACTTGCTTTCAATTTACTTAGTAAGACTTAAGTAAAATTTAAGTCAGTTCCAAGAGAATCACTGACTCAGAATAATTTTATTCCACGTCTATAATTATTGTGATTATTTTTAAAATAGGATTTTAAATAAGCAACTCATTTTAACTTCTGAAATTGTACTGAAGAGGGATGGGAAGGGGAATGTGCACCTAAAAAAAGAAAAAAAGGCCTAAGTGTTTCTGGCAACTTTTCTTGGCAGCCTCTTGTGGTAATAATCTAGGCTTGTCATGCTATCTATCAGTGTTTTCCACAAACAATCCTCCTTTTTCATTAGTGGAATCCTTAACAATTTTACTTGCCAGTTACACCATTATTTCTTTATTTATCCAGACACTGTGGCGAATGAAGACAGACACAAGGATGGATTTTAAGCAGGAGGCTGAAACTTCATTAAACTTGTGGGGAACTTGCTGTCCTGTCACCCATACGCTCACATACCAGACATTTTAAATGGTTTCAGTGCAGGAGTTACAAGGTTCCTACCAAATGAACCAATAACTTAGAGCAGACCCTCTCAGCTTACTCCTAGGATTCAGCTCACTCTTCTGAATCCTATCAGTATCCCCACCACCCATGAGGGGGACAGAGGTTACTAAATGGTAGGAGGCATCAGCCCGTGAAGGCCATAACGTCTTCCACATCCCATCAGCACAAAGCCCAGGTCTTCTACTTCTGGGAATCCTTTTTAAATGCACTGGAAAGTGGCTGCAAGGTGCAACAAACTAACATCCCTATCAACTACCAAAGCTATGTCCACACAAACTGCTGCAGCGGTTCAGCATAAACGCTCACTACAGTGAGGGAAGGGGTTCTCCTGTCACTGTAGTTAATCCACCTCCCCGAGAGGCAGTAGCTAGGTTGATTGAAGAATTCTTCCATTTACCTAGCACTGACTACACCTGGGGTTAGGTTGGCTTTTTCACACTCTTGAACAACAGAGCTAGGTTGACCTAACGTTTTAGTGTAGACCTGGCCTCAATCCTATTCCTATTTAACCTAAGTGCACCTCCAGGATGCTGAGAGGAAGGGGAAAAAAAGAAAAACTCTACCAGAACTATGAGAATTTGGCCCCAATAGAAGAAAAACCCCTTCCTGACCCCCAGACAGGCAACTGGTCAGGCCAGCAGCATCTGCAAGACACAGCTGTGAAAATATACTTACAGGTAACAGGGTGGGGCTGCTGAGCAAAAAGAGGCTCCACATGGGCCAAGCTAGGGTTTAAATTATGAAAGGGGAAAATGAGAAACCAATCAGCTCCCTTCCTCTCTAGCTGGCCAGTGAGTAGATAAAGCCTCTGGAGGGGGAAAGGGCCACCCCTGCACACACCCCCCCCACCAATGAGTGGTGTTCTCTCTGTTTCTACTGGGACTGACCCAATCACCAGCAGTCCCATCAAAGTTTTCTACCTGTTGAGGAAGATGTGCCTCAGTACTAAACCTGTGCTTCTGCATGGGGGTTAAGAGGCACCTTGGTGCTGTCTATCAGATGAGATGAAAAACCAAAGTCCTGTGATTTGTGATAACAGATACGGTGGCACCTTCTGTAAAACAGAGGCAGTCACACCAGCGCTATGGTCAAATTCCAACACTGTCAATTACAGACTGTTCACCTAAAGTTTCCCCTGGTATTTCAACTGAAAAAGGTAATCCTCACTTCCTGTCCTAAATCTGGACTGCTGCTGTAAAACAGATGCTTCATTTCAGCCTACAGGATATACTAGAGATGTGAAGTAATCCCTACAATGCTATGTATAACTTGTATATCGGGTCATAAAGCAATTTGGGTATCTTTTGCTTGAGACATTTTATTTAAAAGAGCCAGGATACTCATTTTTGAGCTGTAAAAGGTTGTAACTTTTTTCTCTTCCATCATGCATACATGTATATTGGTAATAACCATAACATACACGTGACTGTAACACAGGAAATCAACATGTAGTACAAGACATTGCATTTAGAATATCGTTGTTTCATACTTCTTTCTCCCCACTTTCTCCACCCATCAAAAAAAAAGAAAAGAAAAAAAAGAAAAGAAAAAGTTAGTTTGGGTTATATTTTCAAGTTACCTAAATCAGAAAAGGCCAGGGAAGGGTGAAGAAAGAAAAGGAGGAAGACCCTGTAAGATAACAAAAGAGTAAGAGGTGGAATTGTCTATGGAGAAGCATCAATGGAGAAACTGAGGCCTTGTCTACACTGCAAATGCTTTGCCAGCCTAGCTACGTTGGTATAGCTATGCTGGCAAAGACCCGTAGTGTAGACACAGTATATGCCAACAGAAAGCCACGTCCGAGTGACATCAGCTACACCGACAGAAGCACTCTTCTGTCAGCACAGCTGCATCTACACTGGGGGTTCTTCCAGCATAACTATGTCACCTAGGGGGTGTGATGTTTTAACTAGCCTGAGACCCTTTGACTGCCTTAATGGGTTTTTACCAACCCTACCTGACTTACAGGACCAACTCCACTGGAAAGCCTATCCTCTGTAAACAGCAGAGCAGAAGAATACTCTTTTTCTAGAAAAGAATTTGTTTCATTGCATCATCTTTTTTGGCCTAAAATTGCATCTTATTTTTACACTCTGAAGTAGAAAGAGAGACCGTATGTTTGTATTACTTTGCTTTGCTTTCCTCAGTAGCATCTTAATCTTTAAAAGGTCTTTCTACACTATAACATTTTGAATCAATTTTCCAGCTCTTAGTATATTATCATGAAGTGTTAGTAAAAACTGCTGAATTGTCTGTACATAAGTGCACATACCCACCCACACACCCCATTGCTAGCCCTGGTGGAGCTGCAGTTACTGGAAAACTGGCAGCTGAAAAATGTTTTAGTTTACTATGAACCATGCAGAGTAACAGCAATTCCTTATCCCATCTACCTCAAGCATATTGCTATTTGGAGACTGATAGTTTCTCAGAAATTTTTCTGGCTAGAGACAGGGGGCTTGTCTACACTTACAGTACTGCAGTGGCACAGCTGCACTAGTGCTTCTGCAGTGCTTAGGGAAGATGCTACCTACACCGACTGAAGAGCTTCTCTGGTCAGTGTGAGTACTCCACCTCCTCGATAGGTGGTCAGGGTCGGCTCCAGGATTTTTGCCGCCCAAGCAGCAAAAAGAAAAAAAGTGAAAAAAGCCGCAATCGCGATCTGCTCTACCGCCGCCGTTTCAGTCTTCGGTGGCAATTCGGCGGCTGGTCCTTTGCTCCCAGAGGGAGTGAGGGACCCGCGGTCAAATTGCCGCCGAAGAGCCGGACATGCCTCCCCTCTCCGTTGGCCACCCCAAGCACCTGCTTGCTGGGCTGGTGCCCGGAGCCGGCTCTGGAGGTGGTGCCTATGTTGAAGGGAAAAGCCCTCCTGTTGACATAACACAGTCTACACTTGGAGTTTGGTTGGTATAATTGCGTTACTCAATTATGTAGTTATTTTACAGTCATAAGTTGGCAGTGTAGACCAAGCCTTAATCTTAAAAGACTGCATTTCTTTTTCACTTGAATACATACTTGGGGGGCTGGGCAGCTATGTACTTGGGGGGCTAGCCCAAGATATCACCCATGCCACCACAGCCACCCTGCTATTTTTACCATGCTTGTTTGGGTGGAGTTAGTGTGGGTCTATCTAGCTGCTCTGGGAAGCATGCTCCCAGCAGTTGTGTAGACTTACTACATCCCTAAACCACCAGCAGCTGCAGAGAAGGGGGACTGTCTGTGCAGGAGCCACTTATGCAAGGTGTTGCACAGTGGCAGTATCATAGCTAATGAGATTAATCCGAGGCGTGATTATTGCTAGTTGAAAACTTTTCCCTAAGTCCTTTAAACATTGCCAGAGTGGCATAAAGGGGACACATAGCTCAATGGAGAATTGCCCCCTCCTTTTTTTATTTTAAATTAATGTCTAGAACCTGAAGTTAAATTTTGCAACAGGGATGGTAAATTCCACAGCATCTCAGAACTAGGGTGACTAGATAGCAAGTGTGAAAAATCAGGACACTTTTTTTGGGGTGGGGGAGAGGGAGCAGATGTATAGTTGCCCACATAAAACAAAGCCCCTAATAACAGGATGGTCCCAGTAATAGCAGGACATCTGGTCACCCTATCTCAGAACACACTGGGCCCTGAGTAGGTGCATAGGCATCAGATTGTCTACTGCTGCATTCCTGACTCTACCTGTTTGCACGTAAGGAAGGTATTCTTCACAAGCTCTAGTATTGTACTCAAGTCGGAAACTACATAGCCCCCCAGACACTTTCTCTCCCAGGAATGCCTCCGCCTAGACCAGCCCCTTGGAGCCACTGCGAAGGTGTCTCAGCGGAGAGGCTCTCTTCGCAGCCCATCCTTCACAGGTGCTGGCCCCACCGTGCATTCTCCCCGCCAGCCAGGCGCCCCGCAGGCGCTGTGCCCGCAGTGAGGGGAGAGAACACGGATTCCCGCGGGAGTTACTAGCGCGACCCCCGGCTGGGTTGTTGTTACCCCAGCTGGGAAATGGACAAACCCCACTCACACAGCAGCTGAAAGCCGGGTTCCGCGGCTTGGGCCCTCACCAGAGGCAGGGCTGCTCTGCTGCCCGTGTGGGATCGGGACACCCGCCGCCCCTGCAGCCGCTGAGCCCCGCCAGAACTACTGACCGCTCTCCGCCGCCAGCCCCGCTCTCGCTCTCCCTCACGCGCAGGGGAGGCCCGGGCCGCCCGCGGAGGAGGGTCACTGCCGTTCTAGACGCGGCCGAACAGCCGCGCACGCAGCGCGGGATTTCTGTCGTTTCGGGCAGGCGCATGCGCCCAAGCTCCCGGCGGCAGCTAAAACGGGGATTTGTTGCCAGGACAACGACGCCTGCGTTTGTAGTGTGTATCCAAGCCAACGGACAACATGGCGTTCGGTGTGACCTCACAATGCCCGCCGCACCTGACTGGCCCCGGGTATGGAGGCGGGCGGGGCTTCGGGGGCGTTCTCGCTGGTCATTGGACCGGCCGCGTTGCCCGACCAAGGAGAGGCACTCCGTGTGTGCTGGTGGCAGAACAATTGACGCCCCGCGTCAGCCCCATCCAGCGCCCCGCGAGCCCCAGTGCCGCGTGTCGGATGGTGAGTGTGCACGCCCCCTCCCCCCGCGCCGAGCAGGACTGGCCTGGTAAATCCGCCCCCACCTGCCCCGGCCATCAGAGTGCGCCGGGAACCCTTCCCCAGGCCTGGGGGAGACAAGCTGCCAACCCCCGGGCCTGGGCACCGTGGCACAGCCCGTCCCGACCCAAAGCGGCGAGCCTGGCCGCCCTGTGTGAAGATGAGGTGGGATCCCAGCCCTGCTGCAGCAGCCAGTGCTGGGCCCTCTGGGCAAAGCTGCGATGGAGGGGGAAGGTGCAGGGCGAGTTCCAAACAAGCTGGCACGCGGGTGGTGTTCGCTCTAAGCACTGGCTCTATTGTTTTTAAAGCTGTTACCATCAAATCGTGGACATCCTGCCAAGGGGTTAATATAGGAGCCTCTTCAACTCTGGTCAGACAGGCTGCTAGATTCTGGCCTCGTGCAGGGGATTCTGGGTCTTAGAGGTTGATCATTCAAGGAGTGGGTCTGGTGCTGCTTTTTTTTTTTTTTTTTTAAGTTATAAGGAGACCCCCGATTAGCGAGTATCCTGTATTTGCTTGCATATGTCCTAGGGTGGCTCATCCCCATGTGACTACTAATCCATACACACTTCCCTTGACCTGGGGTCTTTGGTAAGCACCTATCTGAATCAGTCCTGTTGTTTCTCTGAGCTACACCGAGAGAAAGTGTCAGAGAGGCTAAGACACTTGAGCTCACCTTGAAGAGCTGCTGCTCAGCCCCTAGAAAACTAGTCTGTTCAGGTTTTCCACCTATTTCACTTTTTTTTTTGTTATGTTATGGGGCATTATTGATTTTGGCTAGATTGCAGGATGCTAAAATAAACTTACCCAAGTTTAATTCCAGTAGGACAGGTAAAAATTCCTTTTTTCGGGGTGACATAGTGATGTCACTCTTTTGTCTAGTAGAGATAAAATACCAAACATGGCTAATCTGCAGTTTGAATTTTGGGTGTGGTAACATGCAGGGAACACACACAGTGCCACTTAGAATGGGTAAATGTGCTCTCCTAATTAATTTACCCTGTTCTGGTGTCTGACTGTCAGTTAGCATACACAGCAATTATGTGGGCAAGAAAAGAATGCAAATGGAATATTTGCACTGAAGAATTGTGCAATGTTAAAATTTGAAATGTGCGGAAAGAACAATAAGTAGTGTCCATTTGATCAATTGGATGTATGGAAATTTTGAAAGACAGTAGGTTTGGGCCTCTGCTGTATAACAATTTATCCTTCCTTTTCAATTAGAGAGTCTCCCTGTGAGTCCCTCTATTACTTAAATGTGATATCTTAGGGGTTTTTAAATATTAAAAATCTGGAGCAGCCATGTTAATGGAAAGAAAAGTGAGAGAGATTTGCTGGAATAATGGGTTCCTAAGCCAACCTGGTATGGACAAGTCACGTTAAAAATAAAATTCCAACCCAAAATAGAATCTAAAAAATGTTACTTTAGTGGCATTCCTACTGACAGAAAGTTAGGGCAGGGCCTGAAATGTCTAATTTCTTACTACAGGTAAGAAACTTTTCCTACTAAGTGCAAAATTAAACTTCCATTGTAATAAACTTTTTATTTACTTTTCTCGCCCATAAAGTTTGAACTTTTAAATACTGTCTTCATGTGAACCCAGGCAGAGTCAAGAATCAGGACTGAAAGCAGGCTGAAGCCTCTTGTGTTCAGAGATGCAGTGGAAGTTGCTATTCATGTTGCAGAATTGTACTCCAGATTCTAAGCTTTAAATAAAAAAAAAAAAAAAAAGGAGGAGGTGGAAGGAATGCAATTCTCCATTGGAATATGTCCCCTTTATACTACTTGGGGAATACACCCTGCATAGCTGGCTCCTACATAGCCAGCCCCCTTTCCTCTCTCTGACTGCCAGTGACTTAGGGGTGTATTAGAGCTAGGTGCTATACTCGCCATTTTCTGGTTTCTGTGGCCCAGGGTGCCAATTAAAGAGTACAAGTTACAGCAGCTCAGAGGCTGCTGTAATTTAACCAGGGGCAAGCTCCAAATAATCCCAGAATAAGCACTCCCATTTCTGTGCTGAACGAGTATTGAGGTACCCTTCAGTCATGCTCAAAGTTGAAGCCTATAGTGCTAGCCATTATGGTTGTGAAGATAGATTTCTCTTAACGTTTTCAAGGTTAAATTAATGCCGTGTTCTCTGCAGACAGACTGAAGCTGTAGTCAAGAAATATAAACATCCTCAGTCATCTAAGTGGTATGTTACTACTGCCACTGAAAGATGACAGTTTGTGTAAACAGTGTTAATTATTTAATTGCTGATTATTCTGGCAGAAACATCTAGCTAAAGTGTTTATCCACTTTCTCTTTGGGGTGGTTCCTGATACTCTGAGCAAAAGGATTCTGAGTGCTGGCCAGAACTGAGCCAACATCTTTGTTCTACTATTGCTGAGTATTTTTTGGTTTGATTTTTAGAAATGGGTCTTTACCAACTTTTGTCTTTCATTCATTTATTGAAGGCATCTAACTACAGAAAAGCTGGCTTGGGTGCTGCCCAGCGGAAGAAAAGTGGATCAAAACCAGAACTAACTGAAGAACAAAAGCAGGAGATCAGAGAAGCTTTTGATTTGTTTGATACTGATGGATCTGGAAGCATTGATGTAAAAGAACTGAAGGTTGTAACTTTTTCTTTATGTTTATTTTCAAAGTTGTAGCTCTTGACCTGCTCTATTCACCAGTGTCCAAACTCAGTTGTAGACTGGCATTGTCAGTCACAAATAATATATGAAATGGCTTGTTTTCTGAGAATTAAATTTTACAAATGTAAACCAATGCTTGGGTGCCCAACAGGGCCAGATTAATTCTCCTGTGGGCCTGGGACTATTAGATTTTGTGGGGCCCCTGTATACAAGTCTTTTTCCTAATTTAAAACAAAATTATCACAATTATGGCATCAAGGCTATTAATGCTATACTAAACTTGCCTTTTAATTAACATAAAGGCATTCCGTGGTTACATTTCAGTCTTAAAACATGCAGAATAGAGGTAGTTAATTCAAAATAGCCTACTTCTTACCTTAGAACAGCTGTTATATTCGTTTCTTTCTGGGAGGGAGTTTGGGTACAAGAGGGAGCTCCAGGCTGGGGCAGAATGTTGGGGTGCAGGAGAGGTTGAGGGGTGCAGGCTCTGGGAGAGAGTTTGGTGCAGGAGGGGATTCTGACCTGGGCAGGGGGTTGGGTGCAGGCTCCGGCCGGGAGGCGCTTACCACAGGCGGCTCCCGGCTGACGGGGCAACAGGGCTCAGGCAGGCTGCCTGTCTGCATGCTGTGGCACCAAGCCACTCCTGGAAGTGGCCGGCTGCTGTCACGTCTCTGTGCTCCCTGGGGGGAGGGGGACAGCGTGTCTCCATGGGCTGCCCGCAAGTGCCGCCCCCGCAGCTCCCATTGGCTAGTTCCTGGCCAATGGGAGCTGCAGGGACAGTGCTGGGGCAGCAGGGAGAGGTGCTTCTAACTTGCCCCACAGGGGCTGCAGAGATATGCCAGCAGCTGTCCACTTCCGGGAGCAGCGTGGGGCCATGGCATGCAGACAGCTTGCCTGAGCCCTGCTGCGCCGCTGGACTTTTAGTGGCCCAGAGATCGCGATCGACTGGCAGAGGCTCCAGGATCAATCAGTTGATTGCTATCGACAGGTTTGTGACCACTGAATTGTATACAATTATGGATTTATTTTTGGGGGACCCCTCCCTTCACCCGAAGTCCTAGGCTGCAGCCCCTAAAGCTCCTGCATTAATCCGGCCCTGGTGCCCAACTGGAGAAATCGCAGGCTGGATTTTCAGATGTGTTGAGTTACTCCCAGCTCCGGTTGACTTCAGTGACTTTAAACACTAATCCTTGTCAGCACAGTCTGGCTGGTCTAATTAATATATTGATAATATGTAAAAGAGTTAATTTTAGAACAAATGGAGGAACTTAGCTGCTAAGATAACAGAAATTTGCAATATGTTTCTTACATAAAATAATTCAATATGTCACATGCATTCATAATTTCTAGCGCTGTTCAGGAACTGGATTTTTCAATTTGGGAGGAGTTTCATGACTCTGAAACTGTTCCATTCTGAAATGGAAAGAAAAAAAATAGCAATTTTCCTTGATCAGAAATACAGAAAACAAATTTTTGGTTGATCGAAACATACCCCAAATCCACTCTAATCTAAGTATTTTTGAAACTGAATTTAATCTTTCTAAATTAAATTTGCTTCAGGCACCTAGCATGCTGCTGATGCTATATAAATTTTTTGAGTAGCAGCAAGCATAGTTCAAGGTGTTGAAAGACTGCAGGTACAAAATTTAATTTTAAAAATACCTTCTGTTAACCCCATCTATGACAGTCTAAATCAGTGATTATCAAACTTTTGTACTGGTGACCTCTTTCACATAGCAAGCCTCTGAGTACAACCCCCTTATAAATTAAAAACACTTTTTAATATATTTAACACTATTATAAATGCTGGAGGCAAAGCCGAGTTTGGGATGGAGGCTGACAGCTCACAACCCCCTGAGGGGTCCCGACCCCAAGTTTGAGAACCCCTGGTCTAAATGACATGTTTGTAAAGTTATGTTTTGTATTTTGTTTATGGCCCATAAAAGGCAGGGATTTTGTTTTCTGACTGTCATACTGACTGATTTTAAAGGACCTTAAATACCTAATAGTTGTTACATTTCTAGGTTTGGGGTTTTTTTCTCTTTAAATAAATATCAAAAGTCCCTAGAGCTAGGAATGGGGATTCCTTTTAACTGTTTATATATCAATAAGTAGAATAGTTAAGTTTTATAATTTACTTGAGGCCTGTTCCTCCTTACCTTAACATTAGTGGGAGTTTTGCTGTACAGTTCAATAGGAGTAGGATCAGTGGGAACAGGAGACCTGCAGAGACTTGAAGTCCCAGTTCAACAATTCAATTCATCTGTAAAATAAATGACATATTGATTTTTAAGGTAAGAAATTTATGTTGTTTTTGTTAGAGCGGTAAGTCACAAAAAACTACTCCACTCCAAAGGAAAAATGCCATTACCATGTAATGCTACCATTAATAATTAAAAGGATGACAAATGTAGATAAGAATTGAGATTTATATGCTTTAAGTTATAGTTGCAGTTTGAGGAAAAGAACTGAAACACTGCTTAATGCAAATGGTATAGGTATAATTCTAGTGGCATCTTGTTGTATATGTTAACTGAATTGCTCTTTGTTGCAGGTAGCAATGCGTGCTCTAGGCTTTGAGCCAAAGAAAGAAGAAGTTAAAAAAATGATAGCAGATATCGACAAAGAAGGAAGTGGCACCATTGATTTTGAAGACTTTTTGGCCATGATGACCCAAAAAATGGTAATCATCTACTTCGTCTGAAAAATCAAATGCAATAAATGAATGAGGACATTTAGACAATGGGTTTTTATTTTTTCTTGATTTTCATTTTAGAATGAGAAAGATTCAAAAGAAGAAATCTTGAAAGCCTTCAGATTATTTGATGATGATGGGACAGGAAAGATTTCTTTCAAAAATTTAAAGAGAGTTGCCAAGGAGCTAGGAGAGAATTTAACAGATGAAGAATTGCAGGTAAATTCTGACTTTAGTAATCATTTCCCAACAAACTTTGGGACAATTCTTTAGCTCTGTCAGGCAAAATTGTCAGGCTATTCTGAAAGAAAGACAGGAGGCAATAGACATGTTTTAATTAGGCCACAACTTTATTCACCTAAAATATCTGAGACTACCCAGCAATAAATCACACAGTGCAGGTCATCATTATTTTCTTAATTCGCCCTTCTCCATCTCAAAATAGAAACCCAAAAGGATACAATCAGAAGGAAACACAGGCAGCAATTGTTAATGATTCCTACCCCATTGCTTGGTCTTCACCACCTAGTTATATTATTCCCGTATTCAAAACCTGAGCCCATGCGGAACTACACCTGCCAAGCGTTCCCACTCAGGGAAGCCTGCAGTTTCTGTAACAATTATTAGCCTGCAACAGTTGTGTAAAGCTTTTCTATGGAGGTCAACAGCATGTTTACCCTACAAGTTCCAGGCAACGCCCCCCCCCCCCATAGACGATCCCCACCCCCTTAGCTCTGTGGCTAAATCTGTTGCCCCACTTATTTCAGTAACTCCTGCCCTAGAGGAGAGTGGGGCTTGGTGGTCACTCCCCCATCACTGATCCCAGTGAGAGGGCTTGTCTGGAACTATGCGGTATAAATATCCCCCACCCTATCCCCAGTCACCTGGCTGGACCAGATTGGAGGAGACGGCCCTTCCATTCCCTGTTCCTCCTTGCTCCTCTGCCTTCAGTTGCAGAGGTAGCTCTTATAGGGGTAACAACCACTTTGGTTCTGGCCAACCGGACAAAAGACCCACTGAATTCAGTAGGAATTTAGCGTACATGAAGCATATGGCATTAGACCCAAAACGTGTTCCAAATGTAGATGCATAATTAAATATTTCATGGTGTAAACTTGTTTGCTTTTTATATTTTTTCATATACTTCAAAGTAGGACTGTCGATTAATCGCAGTTAACTCACACGATTAACTCAATCACTATTAAAAAATTAATCATGATCAATCGCAGTTTTAATCACACTGTTAATAGAATACCAATTGAAATTTATTAAATATTTTGGATATTTTTCTACATTTTCAAATATATTGATTTCAGTTACAGCACAGAATACAAAGTATACACTGCTCAGTTTTCATTATTATTTTTTATTACAAATATTTGCACTATAAAAAAGATAAACAAAAGAAATAGTATTTTTTCAGTTCACCTCATACAAGTATTGTAGTGCAATCTCTTTATCATGAAAATGCAACTTACAAATGTAGATTTTTGTTTGTTATATAACTGCACTCAAACTGATCAATGCAAACCTTTAGAGCCTACAAAGTCCACTCAGTCCTACTTCTTGTTCAGCCAATCGCTAAAGACAAACAAGTTTGTTTACATTTACGTGAGATAATGCTGCCCACTTCTTATTTACAATGTCACCAGAAAGTGAAAACAAGGCATTCACATGAGACTTTTATAGCCGGCATTGTAAGGTATTTACGTTCCAGATATGCCTAACATTCATATGCCCCTTCATGCTGTGGCCACCATTCCAGAGGACATGGTTCCACGCTGATGACGCTCACTTAAAAAAAAATGCGTTAATTAAATTTGTGACCAAACTCTTTGAGGGAGAATTGTATGTCTCCGGCTCTGTTTTACCCACATTCTGCAATATATTTCATGTTATAGTAGTCTCACCTGACTCAGCACGTTGTTCATTTTAAGAACACTTTCGCTGCAGATTTGACAAAACGCAAAGCAGGTATCAGTGTGAGATTTCTAAACATAGCTACAGCACTCAACCCAAGGTTTAAGAATCTGAAGTGCCTTCCAAAATCTGAGAGGGATGAGGTGTGGAGCATGCTTTCAGAAGTCTTAAAAGAGCAACACTCCAATGCAGAAACTACAGAACCTGAACCACCAAAAAAGAAAATCAACCTTCTGCTGGTGGCATCTGACTCAGATTATGGAAATGAACACGTCGGTCCGCATTGCTTGGATTGTTATCGAGCAGAACCTGTCATCAACACGGACGCATGTCCTCTGGATGGTGGATGAAGCATGAAGGGACAGATGAATCTTTAGCACGTCTGGTATGTAAATATCTTGGGATGCCAGCTGCAACAGTGTCATGCGAACTCCTGTTCTCACTTTCAGGTGACATTGTGAACAAGAAGCAGGCAGCATTATCTCCTGCAAATGTAAACAAACTTGTTTGTCTGAGTGATTGGCTGAACAAGAAGTAGGACTGAGTGGACTTGTCGGCTCTAAAGTTTTACACCGATTTGTTTTTTAATGCAATTATTTTTTGCACATAATTCTACATTTGTAAATTCAACTTTCATGATAGAGATTGCACTACAGTACTCGTATGAGGTGAATTGAAAAATACTGTCTTTTGTTTTTTACAATGCAAATATTTGTAATAAAAATAAATATAAAGTGAGCGCTGTACACTTTGTATTCTGTGTTGTAATTGAAATCAATATATTTGAAAATGTGGAAAACATCCAAAATATTTAAATAAATGTTATTCTATTGTTTAATAGCATGATTAATTTTTTTTTAAATCACTTGAGAGCCCTACTTTAAAGTAAATAAAAGGTCTTGTGTTGAGTCTGCTTGTTAGTCTTAAAAATGTTCTTTACAGGAAATGATTGATGAAGCTGATCGAGATGGAGATGGAGAAGTAAATGAGCAAGAATTTTTGAGAATCATGAAGAAGACAAGCCTATATTAATGTTTGCTATTGCCTTTTCTTAGGGTTGTTTTAAAAGGTGACCTGGAAAAGACTTTAAAAAATATTAGCTTGCACCCTTTTTTTGATGCTTCATAATATATAAAGAAGGCCTATAAGGGGATGTATTTTTCTTCCGTTTCTTTTTTGGATAGCGTTTATTTTATTTTTTATGATAAAAATGCAAGGCCTATATAGCTTGGAAGACTGTGGGTGACAGAAGAACTAGTGAAATGAGACATCCCAGGAGTGAAAGCTGAGAAGGAGAGTTAGTCAAACTAATACTCAGTTTTTTGTTTTTGTTTTTAAATGTAAGTAAGTTCAGTGACTAACACTTTAGAGAAAGGACATTGTTGGAAACAAAACCCATTCCCCTTCATTTAAGATGTGAGAGCCCATAATACACATTTTCTCCAGCAAACCTAGGGATGAGCAGAGTTGACTTTCTTGATATTTCTAATGCATTAAAAATTAAATTAAATTACAGGCTGAGTTTATACTTCCGAAAGAAACAAAGGCACAAGACCAATATTTTTGTTCTTGTAAGCCTTTCAGGTTTGGTGGCTACCATGTTTATTTCTATTAAGGAATCTAAAATCTGTTGCATATCCATCTTTGTTTCTTTACGAAACACCGTTCCTGTGGCCAGTTGCGTTGGGACCCTGTGGCAGGTATGTGAGTAGCAGATAGCAAGGCATTTGGGATAACAGAAGTTGTACTGTACATGGCTCTCTCTAGATGTTGTTTCATTTCACAATCGAATGATTGTCTGAAATCTGGCTTATCTGAACTTGATTTTTCTCATTTTGTTTAGATTATCAAAGTTGTACTATTTTTTATTTTTTTTTTTATATATATATATATAAAAAAAAATCATTGTCTTCTCCCAGGTACTGATGTCTGAAGCATTACTGAGTTTCTACTATTCTTTTAAGTACGTGGAGTGAAATTCACCTGTAGGCAACACTGAAGGCCAGGCTGTGTGCACTAGAGTAAATTTACAACTTTCATACAATCTGATCACACCTTGATAGTAGAGAAATAATTTTATACTACACAGATGTCAAGCACTAGCAAATTAAGAGATTCTATGCATATGGGAGCTGCTTTTTAATTTTTATTTTATAGGAGTACTCATTTTTTTTGAGAATGTTCAGGTATTGCCAATTTCAGCCTAACTGGCTTCTCAACATTTCCTTTCTGCACACAAGCATATGGCAGCGAGGCATAACATGTCATCTAAGGACATAATCCAGAGGGAATTATCCCTGATTCACTGTCAAACAACCAAATGAAAAGTTGTAAGGTGGCCATAAAACCTAAACAGTATCTCTCGATTACAGCTCCTAAATGGAGCTCAGAAGAGGGGAGTGTTAAACTTGCAGTTGCTTTTCAGCTGCAAGGCCCCAGCAGGGGAGAGCTAGTCCCAACTAAGGAAGTGGGGAGAGTTAGTTTATGTGAACTCTTGATTTGCAGATGCAGAGCTGATATGTTTTGTTAGAATCTTTCTAGCTTCGGGCTCTGTACTGATCTTCCGCTATATAAGCTAAGCCACACTTAGCTTATATAGAGGTGGGCTCAAATCCATGGATGGCCCTCTGTATTGAATAGAGCCCATATGAACTAGAACATTTATTTTCCCTAATCAATGTTTAACTTTTTCTACTGCAGTAGATGTGACCTATGGTACTGTAAACTTTTTCAAAATACATGTTTCAACTTTGTATAAAGTGAAATAAAACAAATTTGCAAGTATACTACTTGTGGAGTTGAGTTCAGGAAATTGAATGTACTATCTAAATATCACTTTGTTTGATCTGTGCGTACAGCAATTCTGGACAAACTTTTTAGTTCTGTATTTTATAAGACTTTCCAAAAGAGAAATGCATAGCCTCTAAATGTTCTGTCAAATAAAACTTTTTTTCCCTGGCATGCTGATTAAAAGTTTCTTACACTAAGCAATTCTATTCAGAAAAGGGAAATTTCAGCCTCTAGAAGACTGGGGGAATCCCAGAACTTGTTAGAGTGACTGTACAGTTTTTGAATGCTGCAACAGGAAAAGGGTAATGACTCTTGTTTACCTGTGATGCATTTAGTTTCTTCCTACCCTAATCACATTACTCACAGTTAAACATAGATTGATTCTGAAGCTAGGAAAAACATACATAAATTTACCTATTCATGCTGAAACCTTGTAGCTTGGCCAAAGGGACGAGCTTGTTAATTAACCTCTTCAATCTGAAGTTTTGCACAGTTTTTTGAATTGGAGTAGATCTTACTTCTAGTGAATTTTAACAATCATAGACATGTCGGGCTGGAAGGGACCTCAAGAAATCATCAAATCCAAGCTCCTGCGTTGTGGCAGGACCAAGTAAACCTACAGCCTCCCTAACAGGTGTTCATCCAACCTGTTCTTAGAAACCTCCAATTATGGGGATTCCACAACCACCTTGGAGGCCTAGTCCAGAACTTACAATTAGAAAGTTTTCCCCAATTTCTAACCTAAATCACTCTTGCTGCAGTAGGACATGGAGAACAATTGATTGCTGGCCTCTTTATAGTAGCCCTTAACATATCTGCAGACTATTATGGCCCAGTCTTCTTTTCTCAAAGCCAAATATGTCCAGTTTTTTTAACCTTTCCTCATAGATCAGGTTTTCTAAAACTTTTGTCATTTTTGTTGCTCTCTTCTGGACTCTCCAATTTGTCCCCATCTTTCCTTAAATGTGGAGCCTAGAATTGGACACAGTACTCCAGCTGAGGCCTCACCAGTGCTGAGTAGAGCAGGACAATTACCTCCCATGTCTTACATACGACATTCCTGTTTATACACCCCAGAATGACATTAGCCTTTTTTGCAGCTGCATCACATTGACTCATATTCAATTTGTGATCTACCATAACCCCAGATCCTTTTCAGCAGTACCACCACTTGTTCCCCATTTTGTAGTTTTGAATTTGATTTTTCCTTCCTAAGTGAAGTACTTTGCACTTGTTTTTATTGAATTTCATCTTGTTGAATTCAGACCAATTCTCCAGTTTGTCAAAGTCATTTTGAACTCTAATCCTATCCTCCAAAGTATTTGCAACCCCTCCCAGCTTAGTGTCATCTGCAGATTTTATAAGTATACTTCACTGCATTATCCAAGTTATTAACAAAAATATTCAATACTACCAGATCCAGAACAGATCCCTGCAGAGCCCCAGTTCATACACCCTCCCAGTCTGACAGCAAACCATTGAGAACTACTCTGAGTATGGACTATTATTTTCTAGTTACTTACACATAGATTGTCCAGTAGTTTTCCAGATATCAAAGTTAGACTGACTGGTTTTTAATTCCCCAGATCCTCTTTGTTCCTCTTTTTGAAAATAAGTTCTGTTTGCCCTTCTCCAATCTTCTGGAACCTCACCCATCCTCTAGGAGTTCTCAGCCATAACTGCTAATAGTTCCAGAATTGGTTCAGTTAGTTCTTTAAGTACCCTAGGATGAATTTCATCAGGCCCTGCTGACTTGAATACATTTAACTTATCTAAATATTCTTTAACCTGTTTTTTCCCTATTTTGGCTTGTGTTCCCCCTTGTTGTTAATATTAATTGTGTTGAGTGTGGTCACCATTAGCCTTTTTAATGAAGACTGAAGCAAAATAGGCAATAAACACATGATTTTTCTTGATTTCATCAGTTATCTCCTTCCCCGCCAAGTAGAGAACCTACACTTTCCTTCATATTTCTCTTGCTCCTAATACATTTATTGCCTTTTATGTACCTTGCTAGCGGTAACTCATTTTGTGCCTTAGCCTTTCTGATTTTGTTCCTATATGCTTTTGCTATTCCTTTGTACCCTTTCTTAGCAATTTGTACATGGTTCCACTTTTTGATTTTCAGGTCATTAAAGAGCACCTACTGGAACCATATTGGCCTCTCACTACTATTCCTTTCTTTCCTTTGCATCAGGACAGATTGCAGTTGTGCCTTTAATATTGTCTATTTGAGAAATTGCCCGCTTTCCTGAACTCCTTTTTCCTTTGGATTTTCTTCCCATGGGACCTTGCCTACCAGTTCTCCGAGTTTGTTAAAGTCTCCTTTTTTGAAGTTAATTGTCATTCTTCTTCTGCTTTCACTCCTTTTTCTTAGGAATTACTAAATCTATCATTTCATGATCACTTTTGCTCAAATTGTCTTCAGCCTTCAGAATCACTACTAATTTCTCTTGGTTAGTCAGAATCAAATCTAAAATGACAGGCTCCCTGGTTACATCTTCCAATTTCTGGAAGAAATAAGTTGTTTCCAGTACATTCCAAAAACTTACTGAAAATTTTGTATTTTGCCATATTACTTTTCCAACAGGTGTCTGGGCAGTTGAAATCCCCCATTACTTATCATAAGGGACCAGGGCCTAGGTGATCTGGCCTAGCAGTCACAGCTGGGCTGGTGTCCACAAGTCACAAGGCTGCAGTCAATAAGCAGGGATCAGAGTAATCACTAAAAACAGGATCAATAGGCAGGAGTCAGAGTTAGGCTAGGGTCAGAGATCAGAGGTAATTACCAGGCTGGAATCAGGAGGCAAGAGCGAGGGTCACAGGCAGCTGAAATGGGAGATTGGAGATCAGAAAGCAAGGTGAGGTCTGGAGTCACAGCAAGCCAAAAATCTGCATGATTGCCTAGACAACTTCTTGGAGATCCTCCAGGGTTAAATATTGAGCATGGGCCAATAAGAAGGCTGCAGGGTGCTGTCTCTCTGGACCCTTTGGGCAGCAGTTTCTGTGCCTAATTGCCACAGTGCTCCCTGGAGGGGACTCTGTATGACATCACAATGGCAACATAGGTCAGCTGTCTCGTACTCTGCGGACCTGGGTTCTAGGCCTACAGTTGTGTACAACTACCGCTCTCATGTTTTGGAGATTTCTGTTATTTTGTTCTAGAAATGCCTTATCCACTTCCCTATCCTGATTTGGTGGGCTCTAGTACACCCCTATGATGATGTCACCCCTGGTTTTTGCCCCTTTTATCGTTAACTAGAGCCTCTTAGCTCGTCTGCTTCCCATGTCCTTCTGGATCTCAGAACAAGTGTATATATTCTTGATGTATAATGCAACACCTCCTCCCTTTTTAACCCTGCCTGTCCTTTCAGAACCTGCAATACCTCCCTATACCAACATTCTAGTCATGACACACATTCTGTACTCCTGAGGGCATTCTGCACCAAAAAATTAAAAATTCAGTGCATACTATTTTAAAATTCTGCAAAATATTGCAGGTTTCATTTGTCAATAAATAAATGCAGAGGCTCCAGCATGGCGGGGGGAGCACAGGCCACTGGCTGCATGAAGATGCGAGATCACCCTACAGTGCTTCCCCCAACCCTAGCCCCAAGATACAGACTCAGCTGTGAGGCTGCACCTGACCCTGATGCAGCACAAGGCCTGGGCCTGCCCCAGAAACACCTGGGGGCCCTGCCCCTCTGCACCAGGCACACCAGGTGTGGGGCAGGCAGGATCCATGTGTGGAGGGGATCAGTGTGGGAGGATCCAGGTGTGGGGGTGAGAGGATTCTGTGTGGGATAATCAGGGTGAAGGCAGCTCAGTGGGGGGGGTCTAGGTGTGGGGGGGATCTGGCTGCACAGAGGCTCATGGGGGAGGGGGTTCCAGGTGCAGGGGCTTCCAGGTAAAGGTGGTTGGGGCTCAGGGGAAGGGTCTGGATATGGGGGCTCTTAGCAGGGGTGTCTGGGTGCTGGGGGAGTGAGGCTTGGTGGGGTGGGGGTCTGGGGGTCAGTGGCATGAGGGTCTGGATGTGGGGGCATCAAGGTGGGGGTTGGAGTGCAGGGAGCTCAGTAGGGGGTGGTCTGGGTGCAGGGTGGGGGGGGGCTGGAGGCAGGGGGTCTTGTTGCAGGGGGGGCTCCAGATGCGGGGGTTGAGGTTCAGTGGGGTGGGGTTTGGGTATGGAGGATTAGGGGGGGTTCTGGATGTACCAAGTGAGACTTGGCGGGGATATCTGGGTATGGGAGGTCTTGATGCATGGGGGTTGTGTGGATGGGGGGGAGCAGCTCCCTGTACAGTGACCCCTCCCCCCACAGCTGAGGAGAGGCAGGAAGCAGGGGAGGATGCTGAGCTTTCTGCAGCTGGGGGAGGTTTCTGGGGGTGGGTCTGACACAGCCCCAGCAACTCCTTGCAGGGGAAGAGTATTATTGACAATTAGAGTGTGATCTTAAAAACTTGGAATAAATTGACTGGACACTTGCAATTAAAATATTTAAATAGCTTTTTTGTGTGTGTATGTGTATGTGTAAACTAACTCTATCCCTCAATCTTCCCAGTGAAACCACATTACATAATGATATTTGAAACATGAGTACAATTCACTGGCTACGCCCAGGCAGCCTCACTGTTGAATTCATGTACAGGAAATGTCAATAAGTAGATTTTGACATTGGCTCATGCAACCAGCAGGGTTTAAGGGCAGAAATAGTAACATGTTTAAGAAACTGCCGCCATCTCATATTTAGACACAATTCTCCATCACTGAAACTGATGGGAAAATGGAAAAAACTGGTCAAATATATTTTCTTCAATCCCTGTCTTGAATGAAATTGTTCCATGATTAAAGCAAAGATGATGGGGTAATGTATTATTAGTATACAATCGCCTAATCAACTACTGCTGCACTCAATCTTCGCAGACGTACTGGAGTGATATATTGCTTATAGACTGTGCATTGCTGACATTCTCCCCCTCT
>NW_020664417.1:5206580-5287857 GCF_002925995.2 Terrapene triunguis | reverse complement strand
TTGTTCATGTCCATTCCAACCAGGTGGCACACAAGCCAAAGTTCAGGAGGTGGGGTCGGAGTCATCCACTGATTGCAGCATGGCTCGTCCAAAAGCCGCATCGTCTCTGGCCTGTTGTGTGATCATATAGTGAGTAGTAAACATGTGTATCGAGGACCATGTTGCCGCTCTGCAGATCTCCTGGGTGGGGACCTGCACCAGGAATGCAGCTGAGGAGGCTCGAGCCCTGGTGGAGTGAATGGTGATCGGCGGAGCACCAGGCCGTAACACTCCCGAATGCATGATGTGATCCACGACGAGATGCACTGGGATGAGACAGGGAGGCCCTTCATCCTGTCCGCCACCGCTACGAATAACTGGACAGACTTTTGGAACGGCTTAGTTCTCTCTATATAGAAGGCCTGCGCTCTGCGGACATCCAATGAGTGAAGCCTACACTGGGAGGAAGATATCCTGGCTCATGTGAAACTGGGAGACAACTTTAGGGAGAAGAGCCAGGTGTGGTCTGAGCTGAACCTTGTCCTTATGAAATAAGGTGTAAGGGGGCTCAGATGTAAGTACTCCTACACTTCCCTAGCTGAGGTTATCGCCACCAGGAATGCCACCTTGTAAGAGAGATAAAGCAGGGAGCACGTCACCAGTGGCTCAAATGGAGGGCCCGTAAGTCTGGCGAGGACTGGGTTAAGGTTCCACGCCAGGACAGGCTGACGAGTTCGTGGGTAGAGCCTGTCGAGGCCTTTGAGGAAACAGCTAATCATGGGGTTCGCGAAGACCGAGAAGCTGTCTGCGCCTGGATGGAAGGCGGAGATGGCGGCCAAGTGGATCCATATTGAGGACAAGGACAGAGCCTGTTATTTAAAATGGAGGAGGTAGTCCAGTATGAAAGGGACCAGGACGAGCGTTGGCAACTGATGGTGTTGCTCCGACCAGCGAGAGAACCTCCTCCATTTGGCAAGGTATGTTGCCCTTTTAGAGGGCTTCCTACTGCCAAGGAGAACTTGTCTGACTTGATCAGAATAGGACAGTTCCATGGCATTTAGCCATGGAGCATCCAAGCTGTGAGGTGGAGCGATTCTAAGTTCAGGTGCCGGAGGCGGCCATGATCTGTGTGATCAGGTCTGGGACCAGTGGTAAGGTGACCGAGGTCGCCACAGACACTTCCAGGAGCGATGTGAACCAGTGCTGCCATGGCCATGCCGGAGCTATCAATATGACCCGCTCCCGGTCCCTGCGGACCTTGAGGAGCACTTTGTGGGCCAGCGGTATCGGTGGGAATGCATAGAACAGACGGTCCCCCCACGGAAGAAGGAAGGCATCTGTGATGAACCCTAGGCTGTGATTCAGGAAGGAGCAGAACAGTTGACATTGCCTGTCGCCGCGTGTGGCAAACAGGTCTATCTGGGGAAAACCCCAGAGATGGAATATTGAGCTCACCACGTCCGGCCGGAGGGACCACTCATGGTCGTGAAAAGTTTGGCTGAGACTGTCCACCAGCTCGTTCTGTATGCTGGGGAGGTATGAAGCCTGCAGGTGTATCGAGTGCTTTACACAGAAGACTCACAGTATGAGGGCTTCCCGGCACAGGGGAGAGGAGAGTACACCCCCCTGTTTGTTGATATTAAGCATCGCCGTGGTGTTGTCCGTGAGGACTGATACACATCTGCCTGATATGTGGGCTCTGAAAACCCGGCACACCGGACGCACCGTTCTCATATCTCCGACATTGATATGCTGAGCGAGGTCCACCTGAGACCAGAGGCCCTGAGGTCTCCCAAATGAGCCCCCTAGCCCAGAACCGAGGCATCACTAATGAAAGGGATGGCTGGGGGCTAGTGAAAGGTACTCCCACACAAACCACTTATGGGTTGAGCCAGCACAGGAGGGAGTCCAGTACAGGGCGGGGCAGGGTTACAATGCTGTCCAGAGTGTCCTGGGCCAGTCGATAAACCAGCGCCAGCCTGAGTCTGGCATGCTGTACTACGTAGGTGCATGCAGCCATGTGCCCTAGCAGTTTCAGGCAGTTCCTTGCTGTAGTCATCAGGAACTGTCTGAGGCCCCGTCTGATGTCCCCTACAGACTGAAACCTGGTTTCCAGGAGGTACGCCCTGGCCTGGGTTGAGTCCAGTACTGAGCCTATAAACTCTATCCTCTGCACTGGGGACAGAGTGGATTTGGCCTGGTTGAGAAGGAGACCTAGTTCGAGGAAGGTCCTTCTTATGAAGCTGACCTGATCCTCCACTGGGGATCTGGAGTGGCCTTTGATCAGCCAGTTGTCGAGGTATGGGAAAACCTGAATCTGGCGCTTGCGCAGGAACGCCGCAACGACTGCCATGCATTTGGTGAAAACGTGAGGTGCTGCTGACAGGCCAAAAGGGAGGACCGTAAACTGATAGTGGCTGTTGTTCACCACACATCTGAGGTAACGACTGGAAGGAGAAATTATTGCTATGTGGAAATACAGGTCCTTCAAGTCAAGGGCGGCATACCAGTCTCCTGGATCCAATGAGGGGATAATGGAAGTCAGTGAGACCATGCGGAACTTGAGTTTCTTTACGAACTTGTTGAGTTGCCACAGGTCCAGGATGGGTCTGAGGCCACCCTTGGCTTTCGGTATTAGGAAATACCGGGAGTAGAACCCCTTGCGCCCCTTTGCCCCTGAGGAACCTCTTCCACTGCCCCTACGAAGAGGAGGGATTGCACTTCCTGTATTAGAAGTTGCTCATGAGAGGGGTCCCTGAAGAGAGACGGGGAAGGGGGGTGGAGGGGCGGGAGGGCACAGAATTGTATGGAATATCCCCTCTCTACTGTGCGGCGCACCCAACGGTCCAAGGTGATACAGGACCAAGCATCGTAGAAAGGGGATAGACAGGATGAGAAGGTAAGAGGGGATGGATCCATAGTCTGAACTGGTGAGCCGTTCTCGACCGCACCTTCCAAAGGGGGTCTGGGGCCAGCCGAAGACCTGGGCTGACCAGAGCTCTGCCCCAAGGAGGGCTGCTGCCTCCTCCTACCGCTCCTATTCCTCCTACAAGGGTGTCCAAAAGGGCCATTGGGATGATGGCTGCCACTGCTGGGGCCACGGTGCCAGGTAGGGCTGATGACGCCGACGCAATCTGGACCTCCTGCTCCTGGACCTACTGGAGCGATAGGAGTCCGCCTCTGACCGAGGTCTCTGAGTAGGAGGACCACGGAGGAGCTGTGCCCTGGGCTGCTGGCGAGCGGTGCCGGGAGGCCAGGGATCAGTGTGTGTGCTGGCTGTGCTGGGGAGAGGTGCGCCAGGGATGGAGATCAGCATGCCATCAGCGCTGGTTTGCCCCCGGATTGGAAGTGGGGCCGTGCAGTTACCGGCGACTTGTCCCTCCTCTGTGGGGAGGTCAGCACCAGGAGGTGCATCAGGTCCTTGGCCGCTTCAAATGCCTCCGGTGTCGATGGGAGCTGAAGGTGGTCGCCTTGGCGATCCAGGGACCGTGGGGGGTTCGGACTCAACTGGACCCCAGCCGGGGCAGGAGTTGACGAGACCCTGGAGGGCTGTAGGGACGAGGCGGTCTGTCCCAAGGCACTCATGGATGCCACCAACCCTTAGGCTTCAGTGGGGAGGACTGACCCCTCTCTGGCCTCTTCTTCTTTAACAATTGAGAGCGGTGCCACACCGAGGACGACTTCTTATGGCCCGAGCCTTAGGGTCCTTAGTCGGCGCCGGCGCCGGCTCACTCACCGTTGGCGCCGGAGCACCGCGCACTGTCGAATAGGTACTCAGCGCAGGTTCGGCGGATCCGGGGTCGAAGTGTGGTCATAGCGCCACCTCCATTAGCAGGATTTTAAGTCTCAGCTCCCAGCCTTTAAGGTTTCTGGGTTGGAAACCCTTACAGATCCTGCACCTTTCTTTCTGGTGACTCTCTGAGGCACTGCAGATAGGAAGAATGAGGGTCACTCTTGGGCATAAATTTGCCACAATCCTCACAGAGCTTAAACTCTGGAGACCTGGGCATACCCCAGATGTGGGGAAACTTCGGGGGGGGGGAAACCCCAAACAAAACTAAACTACTACAACTGTATCTAACGACTAACGAACTAAAGAACTATTTACATCGTATGTGTAAGAAAAACTACAGAAGACACTGCCAAAGTGCTTTCCACAAGAGCGAGCGAAGTTCCAGCTAGCTGTCACCAGTAGTAAGAAGGAACTGAGGGGGTGGGAGGTCGGCAGGGTGCTATATTGGGTGCCATGAAAGCGCGACTCCAGGGGTCGCCCAGGCCAACCCTACGGACGCTGCTAAGGGAAAAGTCTTCTGGCTGGCGTGCACACACCTGGTTGGAATGGACATGAACAAGCACTCGCAGAAGAAAGGTACTTACTGTATACTGGATAGCAGAGAGAATTGGAGGTCATCTATTAGAAGTAAACATATGGTCTTACTATGAACAGAAGGCAATTGCTTTATCTCTGTTCACTCATTTCCCCACCAAACTCTTTGAATTCACTGGGGATTCCACAACAAGATCAGTTGTCAGACTTGTTCCCAGGTTTTCACATTAAAGGAGTGATGTATGACCCCTCCCATTTATTTCTGTAAGAGGATAAAGAATTGATAGAAAAAAGAACTTGACAGTCTCACTAGAGGGCATCCAGGTTACTACGGTTAAAGATGAGTGATGCTGCTTTCCCTCCCCAATCAATAGCTTTTAATTACTAGTGAAAGTAGGTTAAAATGAATTAGCTTGAAAAAGTAGCTTGCGTGGTTGAGGTTTGAAATAAGAGATCAGATAAAGAGATTAAAAATTTCGTACGCATCTCCAACTGAGAACATTAAATCAATAGTTAGCTACTCACTAAGTACTGAACCTGTAAAAGTTCAAGTCACTTGTTCCTCATCTGAATTAAGTACCCAGGAGAAAATATAACTTCAGGGATCAAATGTTCAAAAGTAACCCATAAATGTGTGAAATTCTGGGCACAAATGTAATAGTTGCACATGCAGTTACTACTTTTTTTCTGACTTGTGTACACAAGCTATTTACACATGAAAATCGAGGAAACACCTACTTATCCAAGTGGCATGTACATTTGCAAAAACTCAAAAGTATAGATGTGAAATATCGAGACTGTACTTGTATTAATTTAGCTTGGTGCAGGGATAGGACTGGCAGATCTACTGTTACACAGATATTCTAACCATTGTCCCCACAGAGTGGATGTTCAAGTGACTGGGGAGATCCTGCAGCCTCAGGGATAGAGTAGCAAGCATGGAGCAGCTCTATAGATTGAGGGATTCTTCCTGTGCAGAGATCCCCATTGCATCGTTCTGAAACACAAGAAGCACATGCTGTTAATAAAATAAATCCTGATTTTTTTAAACATTAGATAAGAATATAGGCTTCCTTGGTAAACAAAACATGCTTTCGTAAAGGAATACCCCTGATCATCTTGCATCAGAGCTTCTGACGGTGAGGTGGTCAGGAGCTTAGTCAGTTAATACTGGAGAAAGTGAAATCTTCCCTTTATTGGCCTAATCATCAGTAAAATTTCTAAGTGTTTAGTCTTTTATATGGACCTGTTCCAGTATGCTTTCCTCTTCACCTCTCTTTGCCCTGATTTCCTCATCCATAAATTGAGGCTAACCATTTCCTCTTTGAAAAGTGCTATGCAAGAACTTATCATCATGGTTATTTAAACCAACGCAAAACAACCACTACAGATCCAATAAAGCTGACTTGTAAACACTGCATTGGGATGTTTCAATCCAAACAGAAAGTTTTCACTGACTTCTAAAAACATTTCATCAGAACCATTTTATTAATTTTTTTTAACTGAATTTTTCTTTGTTCAAACTAAGCCTAAAGTGCTGAGCCTAGACCACCTGATGGTGTCTCTTGAAAAGACAGTTTTATTTGCACGCAGAACATCCCCTTTGGAGGGAGGAATTATATGAAAGTCATAGAAATGTAGGGCTGGAAGGGACCTCAAGAGGTCCTCAAGTCTAGCTCCTTGCATTTAGGCAGGAGACCACCACTGACAAGCACTGACAAGTATTTATCCAATCTGTTCTTAAAAACGTCTAATGATGGGGATTCTACAACCTACCTTGGAAGCCTATTTCAGAACTTAACTACCTTTATAGTTAGAACGTGTTCCCTCTCATTTAACCTAAATCTCCCTTGCTGCTGATTACTTCTTGGCCTACCTTCAGTGGACATGAACAACTGATCACTGTCCTCTTTATAACAGCCCTTAACATATTTGAATACTGTTATCAGGTTCCCCCTCAGTCTTTTCTCAAGACTAAACATCCCCAGTTTTTAACCTTGCCTCATAGTCAGCTTTTCTAGACCTTGTATCATTTGTGTTGCTCCTGGACTCTCTCCAGTTTGTTCCCATCTTTCCTTAAGTGTGGCATTCAGAACTGGACACAGTACTCCAGCTGAGGCCTCGCCAGTGCCCAGTAGAGCAGGACAATTACCTCCTGAGTCTTACATATGACGTTCCTGTTAATACACCCCACCATGATATTAGCCTCTTTCCCAACTGTATTAATTTGTCATCCACTATAACTTCCAAATTCTTTTAAGAAGTACTACCACTTTGCTAGTTATTTCCCATTTTGTAGTTGTGCATATGATTTTTCCCTTCTAAGTGTAATACTTTGCGCATTTGTCTTTATTGAATTTCATCCTGTTGATTTTAGATGATGTCTAATTTGTCAAGGTAATTTTGAAATCTAATCCTCTCCTCGTAAGTGCTGGCAATACTCTCCCAGCTTGGTGTCATCTACAAATTTTCAAGCATATTTTCCACTCCACTATCCAAGTAATTAATGAAAATATTAAATACAACCAGACCCAGGGCTGACCCTGCAGGACCCCACTATATACACCCTCCCAGTTTGACAGTGAACCATTGATAACTACACTCTTTGAGTATGGTCCTTCAAAAAATCATGCACCCAACTTATAGTAATTTCATCTACAGATGCTCCCTGGGTTGCGCAAACCCAACTTACAGAAATCCGGACTTACGGAAAAAGTTCCGTAAGCGCCTTTTTTTTTTTTGCGTAATTGTCGGAGATACGTTCCCGACTTACGCAAAACTCGACTTACACAGGCGTTCCAGAACGGAATGCTTGCGTAAGTCGGGGAGCTTTTGTACACCAAATGTTGTCTAGGTACAGTTTTTGTACTAATTTAACTAAATTGGTGCAACCCCGTAATGTGGATGCAGTTGTACCCGTCTAAAGGTGTGAACAGCAGTATAGTTTGTTTTGGTAAGAGGATTGCACAGATTTAATTACATCTATTTTTCCGTTTAACTAAAATCAGTACAAAAACCTTGTATAGACATGTCCAAAGAATGAAATGTAAAGGACAATTACATTCATTTTAAAAGCGACGCTGTCAAATTCGATTTTTAAAACTAACTGATAAGGAACCCAGTTTCTGATAGGACCCTGATTGAATAGCATATATAATTCATCATTAATTTTTTCAAGGAAATTTAAATTAATTTAAGTGCTTTTCTCCTCACCAGTTGACATTTGTAAGGCTCTGTTCAGTTAGCGAGTTTCTCCATTGTTAACTAGTTATTCAAGGAAACAGAAACAGACTATGCACAAAATTCTGCCAAATGATCAAAGTAAACAAACTGAAAGACTTTATTCCAATAACTTCTCACTTATAGTAATCTAAGGCAGTGGTCTCCAAACTTTTTTGATCGTGCACCCCATCAGTAAAAAAATGTTGAGCACGCACCCCCTGCTCCCGGCCGAACTGTCGAAGCAAAAAAAACTCCCGGCCAAACTGCCGGGGGGGGGGGGGGGGGGAAAAAAAAAAAAAGCCGCTCACACTCCCAGCCGAACTGCCGAAGGGAAAAAAAAAGCGTTGCTGCTCCGGCGGTGGTCCTCCTGCCGCGCACCCCAAAGGATCCTCTTGCGCACCCCATTTTGGAGACCACTGATCTAAGGGATTATTGTAGATACAACAATTGTAGATACAATATTCAGAAGTGAGATTTTTCCAATTGACAGTGTCCCTTTAACCTCGGGTACATTCTAGTTTTGATTAACATACATTTTGAAAATAAAACTGTATTTGAAACCAAAGCGGATAAGATATAGTCTGCAACTGACAATATTTTCTGGATGCGTGCAGTTCTTTAGCAGAAAAATGGTAGTCAAATCTTTCAGTTCAATATATGCTTTCAGTGGTAACTTTTTTCTTTCCGCCTTCATACAACCACTAAGCTGAGCATTTATCAAAATTGCTGACAGTTTTGAACACGGTTCTGTTAAAAAATGATGTGTAGAAAGTAAATATTCTTTATTAAATTTTCATCTTTATGTTGCACTGGATTGCTGCAAAGACAAAGTGCTCTCTTGGGTACTAATTACAATAAGATTTTCTAATAGTATAGTCTGATTTGTAAAATTAAAATTTGAGGAGAAAATATGAATTGAGAAATCTTTTTCTATCTATTTATTAATGGAACCTTCCAAAGAAATGAAACAGCTTCTAGGGGAAAAATAAAACAATTAAGTACAAATTATTCCTTCTAATATCAAAACAACTTTTATAGATGTATTAAATAGGATCCTGTTTATTCTGGTGGGGTGGGGAGAGGTTGTGCAGATATTTGGAATTTTATTGAGAAACACAAATATATGCAGCTCTGCGACTCATCAAGTCAAGATTTAGGGTGGTCCAATCCTGATCACCTACTGCTAAAGGCTCAGTACCTTCTATTCTCATTGACTTAAGCAGGTGTAGAGGGTACTTAGTATTTTGCAAAATTGGGTCCTTAGTGAGTGAAATTTTATAGGCTTCCTACTTCCTGCAGTGAATTTGTGTAGGTGGCCTTGTTACCAGAAATCCATACTCCTACACAGAAATTTCTGACTGTGTTTCTGCAGAAATGACTATGATGAAAGGAATAAAATATTTTTTAATACAAAAATATCATGTTTTTGTTTCTCCAAACAAATAAGGGTATCTCCTGCTAGCAAGATTAGTTTATTCCTTTATTTGTGATAAAATTAAGAACAAAAAAAAAAGTTGATAAAGATTAAAAAAAAACTTACTGGGGGTTGTTCTGATTCAGATATGGAAGGGTTAGCTCACTTATAGTGTTATGCTGTGTACACCAACAAACAAGTCAGAGTCCCAGTTTTCACATCTTCTGATCTTGTGGCTTTTCACATGTCCTAGGCCTAACAGCTAGGAAGTTAATTACATCTTACAAGTAGGAATAGAAAATGGTGTGGTGGCCATCACTGCCAAGTGAAAATTTGCAAATGCTGGTAGACAAAGCCACGGTAAGAAGTAATGTGTCATATCTAATCTAGAGAATAAATTAAAGATGTATGTTTTGGGGGGAAGCAACGGTGACCGTCATCCTTTCAAACAACGTCTATATTTTTAAATTGAGTTTTTCCCTCTACACTGAGAGAATGTAGTGTAAGAGGCACAATTGAGAACTCTAAATATTATTAAGGAGGAAAATAGAAGTTTCCTGGTAATGACCATATACTACACATGTGCCATATTGTTCAAGAACTGTTGGTTGTACCTGGTAGGGTATGCATCTACTTTGCAAAGGGAGAACATAAAAATGGTACTAACAGATCTGTACTGTGGGCCTGATTCTGCTCATACTGGTGTAAATAAGGAGTAACTCTATTGCAGTCAATGGAGCATGGAGGTCAGCAGTCTGATGGTAGCCTTGTCTTCTTAAAAGGAAGATTGCTATATTACAAGTTGGAGTTCTGTCTGACCTTTGCTTTCAGTCAGTCAATGGAGCTACACCAGTGTAAAAATGGTGGGAATTAAAGAAGAACTAGGCCCTTTGTGTATTAGCAGTTACTTTGTCACCAAAGTCAGCAAATGTAAGTGCTTACATGATGGTTTGGAAGAAGTTTGATACTGGAAGATACAGCACAGTATTGCCAATTCTCACAATTTTATCATGAGTGTGATGATTTTTAGTATATTTCTTAAAGCCCAAGATCCTGAAATCAAGAAATTGCATGATAATCTCCACATTCATTATATATGTTAAAAGAAAAGAAAAGAAAAGAAAAGAAAAGAAGCAGCCCTCATGGTTGTGGAGAAAAGCTTTAAAATGTGGAGTGCACTCTAGAGGCTCAGATTTATTTTTTTAAACCATGATTTTTAAGTCAATTTAATAATTTGGTGCCTGGCTCATGATATCTGAATGCTTGAGATTTGCAATGTTTTACAAGGTAATGTAAATGGCATATATACAAGTACATGCTCTGAGTTAGGAAGGTAACTTAAGACATTGCCAGAGAGCATATAGGTCCCTCTTATCTCCTCCAAAAAGCCACCTACTGTGCAAGAGAGGAGGAGGAGTAGAAAGGCTAATTAACAGCCTAAAGTTATAGGAGGGAGGGAAGGGAGCCATTGGAACATCACACCCCAGAGACTGCTGAAGTGCTTATGCAGAAACACTGCAAGGTTGGTATCTTATGGCTTTTTGAGGGCTGTCTCAGAGACCAAGTGGCCTGGTCAGCTTTTACAGAAAACAATGCTCCAAAGTAGGGTAAAAATGGAATTTATTAGCCCTCTCCACTACAGGGAAAAGAACCAAAACCAAAACAAAGGATATAAGAATGGTATATGACACTTGGCTCAAAAATGATATTAGATTCCCAGCCAATTCTGAAACACAACTTTCCTAGCTATCCCAACACTTCTCTTGAGATTTCTGGCTTTTGCCCTGCTTCGGTGCATCTGGTTCCTATATGTTAACTTGCTACACCTGTGCCTCCAACAGGGTTTAACTGATCTGGCTCTTCCTGTCATTATGAGCCTGGCAGCCACCAACTCTGACTTTTACACAAGGATATGTGTTTACCTATTTGTCCTTTTCCTAAGAAGGATAGAAAGCAAGAACACACTATAGTGATTAAACAAAAAGAAAAGAATAATTCACTAGTGTCCATTCCATATCACATTCACTCACACATTCCTACCACACAAAACAGGAAAAAGCAGACTAGCCTAAAGAACTGAACCTCAAAAGAATAAGCAAACCCATCCCCAATCCCAAACAGTCTCTTAAAAGCCGCTTCATCACAGGGTCCATGAGCAGGCAAAGAATGGTGTGGCCAAAGGAAGCATACTAACCAAAGGGAGGAGGGGGCCTTGTGATTAGTGTGAAGTAGCTGGCCCTCTGTGGAGCTGCTCCAAAAAAAAAAATTGTTTTTGAAACAATTGAAGCGATGATTGAAACTGAATCTATCTGTTTAATGGAAAATAATTTCTAGGACACTTGTGACAGTACTGGCAGGAAGAAAATAGGAGCCACTTTGAACTTTTGCAATTTCAATGAGGTGGCATAAGATTTGACAAACATGAAATCTTTTCAGACTAGTTATGATTTCAGTAGTTTCCACTGACACACTTGGTTTGTTCACAGTAATTTGTCTCTTTAAAAAACTGACTACTTTCTCCACACTAACTTTAAGTTATGATGTTTATTGTGTTTCTAGAGATTTATTTATTTATTTTAGTATTGCCACAGCACCTAGCAGCCCTAGTCATGCACCAGGATAAAGTGCTGTACAAAAACTGAACCAAAAGATGGTCCTCTGCCCCAAAGTCCTTACCATCCAAATACAAGAAAAGAGACATTTGCATCTAGACAGACAGGGGGAGTACAAGGAAACAATATTGGTCAGCATGACAGGCTCTAGTCTTGGCACACCAGTGGCCTAATAGTTGTCAAGTTATTTTGTAGGCATCAATGAAAAGGAGAGTTTTGAGGTTTTGAATGTGGATAAAGAGGTAGCTTTGTAGATGTTTATGAGGAGCACCTCCCAAACTTGAGGGTCAGCATGGGGGAAGCACAAAGGTCTTGTTTACAAATTTAACAAGTGGGCTATAGAGGCTGGCACTATTCATTGGTCAAGTGGAGGCAGAAGTCTACTTCTTGATTGTGAAGGAGAGATGATAGGTGGGGGGAGGATAGGTCATGAAGGACCTGTAAAGTGAAGACAAGTATCTTATATTTGATGCAATAGAGAATGGAGAGCCAGTGAAGGGATGCCAAGGAAGGCTGTCATGGTCAAAGTGATGGCCTAGAAGAATGATCTTTGCAACAGCATTCTGAATGGATATAAGTGGGGCAAGATAGCCTTTGTCAGGGCAAAGATGTTGCAGTAATTGAGATGAGACTGGACAAAAGTTTTAGTTTTGTAGACAGAT
The DNA here is from genome assembly GCF_002925995.2 of Terrapene triunguis. Classification (NCBI taxonomy): domain Eukaryota; kingdom Metazoa; phylum Chordata; order Testudines; family Emydidae; genus Terrapene; species Terrapene triunguis. The sequence continues at coordinate 5,275,641 of NW_020664417.1, read as the reverse complement.
AAAGCCTCTCTTATCTTACAGATGTTGTGCAGAAAAAAAAAATCAGCAAGATTTAGACTCAGCCTGGATGTGAAGACTAGAGAGAGGTTCAAGTTGAACAGGACACCTAGTTTGAGTGTGAGTGTCTGGCAATATGTTGGCATTGTCCAGAACGATAGAGAAAGTAAGTAGGGAAAGGGAATTTAAGAGCTCTGTTTTGGCAATGTTGAGATTGAGTTGACAGCTAAATATCCACAAGGAGATACCTTGTTATTTAATTATCCTTGGATTTGAACTATCATGTATAGATGTTAACCAGTCTTTTAGAGAGTACTTGAACTACAATTGAGCTAGAGAATATTTTGGATGGATACAATATAACATTGAAAACAAACTATTACTTTGCATTGTGTCATATACTCTACTGTACCTCACCAACCAGGTTTGTAATGGCACAACGCAATGAACCACAGAACTCTGTCTAACCGGATAGATCACACAGCAGTCACGAAAACTTGTAAATACTTCTCTAGCCATTATACCAACTAGCAGTTAGGATACCAACTTCCCAACATAACTATCTTGTATTGGGAAGAGATGCCCCCTTGCATGATGAAGAGAGTCAAAGCAAAATACAAGCATGAAAAAAAGCTGTGAAATACAGCTACAATAAGTTGCTACATAACATGCAATTGGATCTGTGGAACAACATTTTAGCCAACTACAGAGAAGCATTGTTTTCATCAGTTGGTTTTGTGTGTGTGGGGTGGGGGTGGGAGGGGGATTTGTTTGTTTTGTTTTTATTTGTATCTCCTATAGCAGTGGGGAGCATGAAATAGAGCAGCTTCTTCCCTCTGCTATCTCCCCAGGTCGCTGCCAGTTTGCTTCCCTTACTGTGTAAATAGTAAACAAATATTTATATTCTTGAACAAAGCAACAGCAAAACTATATATTGGCTACACTTTACTGTTGCTTTATTCAAGAATATAAATATTTGTTTTCTAAATCTTTTCTCCTCTGGAACTAGACCATTCTTATCCCATCTCTCTCTGTTTACTGAAATAAAATTCCAACCTTCATTTTCTTATCACCTTTGGCATGACATTGTTTATATTAATTTCTTTCTGTAGCAGTCAATATAGCAATCTTTTCAATTGGACAAGTCAGAGAGCCTGCCTGCTTGTGGTCACTAAGGATTCCACAGTACCTTCTGTGCTATTAAATCTTGGTATTCTGGCCAAATTCCAATTCTGAAGTTGGCTGCTCCCCTGCCTTTGCGTAGCTCTGTGTTCAAATCTCTAGTCAAGTCTTGATCTGCACAACGTCTCTTTCATCTCATCCTACATCTCCTCCCACTCTTTTTGCACCTTCACATCCTCTTTGCTAAACACAGATTTATACCAGTTTAATTAAAGGTGTTATTTTAGACAGAGTCAGTTAAATTAATGCAAAGCCCTGTATGAACACTCTTAATTTGTTTTAAGCCTGGTTTATAGCTGTTTAGTTTGTGTCAGTACAGGCACAGGTGCAAGCTAAATAGATATAATCAGTATTATGTTGATCCTAAAGTGTCCACACAGGGATTTCCTCTGGTTTAATGAAATAGTTTTGTTAAACCAGCACAATTTTTCTGTGTAGGCAAGGCCCAAGAGTGTTTCTTTGCTTCCTAAGCAAGCACACAGGGCCGAAAGTTCGGGGGTCTATTACAGGAGTGGGTGGATGAGGTTATGTGGCCTGCAATGTGCAGGAGGTCAGACTAGATGATCATGATGGTCCCTACTGGCCTTAAAGTCTAGGAGTCTGTGAGATTTACCCTTGTGTGCAATCTGTACTCATGCCTGTGTCTGTCAGATAAGCTGTGTTGGAAGCAGAGTCACTGTATATCTGTTATTCTTTTGTCTCACTGTGTGCAAGTATATCTATATTATTACAGCAAAAGATGCTAAGGTCATACATGTTATGAGTCATCAATGTATAAGCACTCAGTATGAAACTTTCCATAGAAAAAGTTAAAGTGACCTCATGCAGGAACCATACTAAGACACACATTAAAGGGACAGGTGGGTAAAAGCACTCTCCTTTGGATGGATGGACAATCAAACCTTTTTTGAGGTTCCTTTGTGTTGCAGAACAGCTGTATAAAAGGGAATTAATGCACAGGTGCACCTTTCAAGACCACATGGTCCTCTAGATGAGCAGTTTTGTGCTAACGGATTCCCTTCTCAAGGTGAAATGCCCAGGGACTAAGGCAATAAAAGAGAAGGGTGTGCTGAGCAGGAGAGTCCAAGAGAAAGACACTGCTTGGTGACTGGGCAGTGTTGCCTTAATTGATTTTCTGAAAGAGGGAATTAACTGTGTGCAGTTTTAACCTGTTTCCCTGAGCACAGGAGGAATCAAAACAAGAGAGATATTTTCTTTGCTCCAAGCCTCTTTGAACCAGCACTCTTCCCCAGAAGCTCTCTCACTAGGCTTTTTTTCAGGATCACACTCCCAGAGCTTGTCCAGGCTGCGTCCTTGGCTTTCCACCTTCTCTCTCAGATTCTCCTGTTATTTCTCACACAGGCCTTGTCTACACTGAAAATTTAGGTTGACATAATTACAGAGCTCAGGTACATGAAAAATCCACCCCCTGAGCTATGACAGCCTAACTCGCAGTGTAGATGCACCTAGGTCGGAGAAAGAATGCTTTCGTTGACCTAGCTACCATTGCTAGGTGAGGTGGGGTTCCACTCCACTGGAGTTCCTACAGTGATGGAAAAACCTCTTCTGTCACTCTAGGTTGTGCCAACACTATGGGATTACAGCATAGCTACACTGCTGTAACACCTGTAGCTTGGACATAGCTACAGACACAAACCTTCACAAAACAATATCCAGCAAAAGCCTGCTACCCATATGTACCATTTTTTAAGGCAGTGACATGTGCCTGTGTGTATGTGGTAGCGGCTGCTATTGTTTCAGCTACCTGGTTACATAAAGGAGCCTGCTCCCTACAACTGCCTTAAATTAAGAGCGTCAGTTACACCCGCAATTACAAAGAGGTTTAACCCAAATCATAACAATATAATGACACAAATGCACTTTGGAAAGAAGACATTATAAATTTAAGCACATCCCTCACACTCGCAACTGTTTCATTGGATAGGCACAGACCCAAAACAGATGAGATGTTGATAAATCCCTTAGGTGCTTTTGAAAATCTCCCTCAAATTCTTTGTCGGCACAGCTATGCCAGCAGAGCCCCCTAGTGTGGATGCCGAATAAGCTCACAGGAGTTTTCCTGCTAGCTTAGATAACCCATCTCCCTGAATGACATTAGCTAAGCCGACAGAAGCACTTTTCTGTTGGCATAGTTGCGTTTACACTGGGATTTTTGCCAGCATAACTGTTGGATAAGGGGTGTGATTTTTGTTTCATACTTCTAGACAAAGCTGTGCTGACAAAACTTTGTAGTGTACACTAAGCCTTAGGATATGTCTATGCAGCAGCTGGGATGTGATTCCCAGCTTGAGTGGATATATATTTTATAATACTGTACTAAAAAATAGACAAGTAGTATTATATCGTGCACCTTTCAACTTAGTGTAATTAAAAGTCTGCAGAGGGGGCTGTGTGTGATTATCTGGTTTATTGATTCAGACCACCAGTGCAGATTTACACAGTAAATGAATTTCAATTCTCAAGCTTTCCATTTGACCTTTTAAACACTGACACGCAGCTTCAGTCCTTTCTAAGCCAGGCAAGTGACATATGTGGCATTACCGACTCAGAAGCTCATTGGACATCTTGTAAAGTTTGCAGGCACACAGGATAATGTGGTTTTGAGTTTAAATTTTCCATGCATGTGCTTTACTTCCTTTGTTTTGTCGTCTATTATTAATGAGCAAAAGATGGAAGTCCTTGATAAAATCTTCAACAGCAGAATAAAGGAGGTATGTTGTAATTAATTAAAACAAAAAACTTGGAGCTAATAGCATGCATACCATGCCATTCCTGTGACCTTATTTATATTCATATTCCTTTGTTTATTTTTGTACAAATTTTCTGTATAATTTTCCAGTGAACATTTGTTGACATTTATTGGCTGAAACTGCACACTGATCTGTACAGTTTTTTTAATACTGGGTAAAAACTTGTCATAACATTTCTGGATTAAATTTATTCCTGGCGTCACTCCACTGAAGGCAACAGAGTGACATTAAGGAGGAATTTGAGCCTTGAATATACTGTTTTAGAACTTGTAACACTTAAACAGTTAGGGCTCCTCAAAAGCAAATATCATCTGAAAGCGGATGTTCTTTTCATTGAGAGGTTTGTTGCTGTAGTAAAGCGTTTTAAGAAATGTCATTCTGGTGGTGATATGGTAGTTTACTTTAAATTATAATATGTAGCTTGAGAACGTATTTTTGCAAGGTGATTCAAAGACCTGTAGGAAGACAAGATCCTGGGCCGAAGGAGCTCACATGCCGAATTAGCCATGATGCAGCAAGCACAGGGGATAGCAGAATGAGGAATGGGGATTAGAAGCAGGAGAGTTTCAACAATAAAATAATGGAATTGTTTATTTCATGTGTACCTTGTCAATCCCTAACTTTTAGAAATAATATTTGGTCAGGTATGAAAGCAGGAGTAGACTGTAGCCAAATGGAGGTTAGCAGTGGAAGGCTAAGTGGAATAAAAGAGAAAATGCATGTGTGTGTAGGCATGTGAATATGCCACAATTTCTGTTAACTCTTATACACTGGAAGGAACGTAAAGAAAACTCATACTACCACAAAGAGTATCTTCAATCTTTGTGTGAATAGATTCAGCTTAACTCATTTTTAAGACTAAAATTCCTTTATATCAATACTGGGTGATATTTCTAGAAGATTTGCTTTAATAGTTGCCTTTTAAAATGAATCGAGGCCACTGTGATATTATTAATGAATCACCTGTGGTTATCACAGCTGCTTTAATGGAGGCTCATACTGATTTCTTCTGTTAGTTAGCATACAACAAGATGACCAGCAAAATAGTATTTTGGTCTTTTGCTATGCAGGGGACCAGAGGCTGAAATAGTACTGTGGATTTTGCTCCTCAGCTAGCAGGGCTGGGAGTATTGTGGAGGCAACATGTTGCCTTATGTTATTTTATAAGGACCACTGACCATTTGAAGAGTGGCATTAATGAGACCTGCTGGAAGCAACGTGCAGCCATCCTTGACAATGAGAGTTGGCATGATGTGGAGTCTTGAGTGGAAATAGTAAAATTAAAAAGGAGGGAGAAGGTGTTGAAAGAATTTTGAAGCTTTGGGACAGACCTCCTCCTAAGGGGCATAGGGGAAACACAGTAGAACTTTAATAATATACAAATAATCCCAGATGTGAGAGATTTCACTATGTTATGGCTTATCTTTATAGGTTTCAAGTATGATCATTTTTGTCCCAAAGATGAGAGCCCCTTGTTAAAGTTGTCTCACCACATCTCCACCTGGTCATCAGCTGAGTTGGGCTGTCTAGGTCCACAGCACAAATTACTAATCCCTTGAGCTAACACAAATCACTTGAGCTAACAAATAAACTGGTAGCCATAGAATGCTGTTTCCTCTATGTAGACATGCCACTATTAGGAGACAGAGATGCACACTATTTTCTGACAGCAAAGCGATGTTGAAACTCAGAAATAATGGATTTAATTCCAAGCTCTGTAGGGGAGTGTTCTCCAGTGGTTACAGATCCTTCTTCCCCTGCCCCATGCCACTCTGCTCTTATCCTCCACCCCACACGAGCTCTGGTCCCTGCCCCCTAACTCCCACCCCTTAGCTCCTATCCTTTCCAATCCCTAACTCCTGTGTCTAACCCCCCTCCGCGACAGGCTCCTATGCCCCCTCCCCAACTTCTACCCAAGTTCCCTTGCCTTGCAACTCTTTCCTGATGTCCCTCTCTTTTCTCCTCATTCCTCAGCTTTCTAGTAAGACAGCTTCCTCAAGGGAGAATGGAGAGCACAGGACAGAGAATCTCACTGTTCTCAGTTCTGGTGCCACAGCAGGCCCAGTGCCAGGAGGAGCAGTTGCAGGGAAACGCTAACAGGTCTCTTGAGCATGTGTGAACTGAGTTTTTTTGAGAGACTTATAACTAGGGCCCTGTGTAAATCACAATTTCACAGATTGCATGGAAATCATGAAATTAGCCCAATACCATGATTTTTCCAACAGCGGGGAGGTGTAATTTGGCTGCTAGTGGGCCATTCCCATCCCAGAGTGGAGCCGGGAAGTGGCAGGCTGATCCTATCCAAGGAAATGAGGGGGCATGTCAGGAGAGGGGGTGTCTCATCACACAGCCCAGCGCAGCCCTGCAGCAGGGATCAAGGTCCAGCTCACTCCATGCTTAGCTCCGGCCCAGACTACTACTGCTGCTTCCTGGCTGGCTAGAGGGGGTGGCGCTGACAATGTGTGGCCCGACCTACCCCACAATGGCACTTGGAGACACCACAGCACCAGCTGGTGAGGAGCTAAGACTGAGATCCACTGCTTGGAGTGTGAGCATGTGCATGCGTGGGTCTATCCCATCTCCTCACCCAAATCCCCTCACCAGGGCAGGACCCCCTCAGACATCTGATTATGCTCCAAGTGGCGGATTCCCCCCCTCAGCCTGTCACCCACCTACTCTCCGTGATGGGATTGGCCTGCCACCTCCATCCAGGATGTGACCAGCCCACTAAACCCCCATGAGCAACCATGGCCTTATCCGTGTGCTTCTGCGTCCTTGCTGTTGGAAAAATCTCAGCAATTCTGAGGAAGCAGGGGAGACTCAGCAGCCATGCATATCCCATGAAAATTCCAACACTTACTTTTATTTAATTAATGGTAGCATCATGGGTAACAATTTTTGCAGAGCCTTACTTATAACGCAGTCAAATTTGGAAAAAAATTTATAGGAACAGCTAAAGCCACATTGCTGATATCCTGGCAGATCCCTGCTAAATTTCATGTTCCTGCTCTGAAGTATGGAGGTGCCAGAGCACCTCAACAAAAATGGTTGTAAATTCTTTTCCCCCCCTTTAAAAACATGGTCAAAACAATATATTTCCCCTAATCTAATTCTCAGAAACAGCAAAACCATTTTACCTGAAACTTTAAGAAAAACAATAAACACAATACCCTGAGCCTGACACCCAGCATGGAAAATTTCTGCTAGAACGGGTAAAATTTGATAAAGTTATAAGCAACTGAAAACAGGGTCTTATAATGGAAAGTGTCAGGCAACTTTAACTATATGCTTCACTACCTGCATGGCCTATAATTCATGTTCATAACAAATCTCCTGAAGAGAGAGATTTTTCCTTTTGGAATGAATGCACCTCATTGAATAAACGGCCAGGATTTTAGAAAAAAAATTCCTCTGGGAGTACCCCTGGACTCCTTACTAATTCTTTAAACACCAGCAAAATGCAATTTGGATACAGGATCATCCTGTTGAAAAAGCAGAATATAGCCCTGATTCTGCAAAACCCTACTCGTGATTGAGGATTGCAAGTTCTCATCACACAAGTTTTTGATTTCATTGTAAATCATCTTTAAAAATTATGTTCTTAGCCTGATGGATGAACTGCTCTTTTTTCTAATTTAGCTTTTTTTGCAAGGGTGAAATATGTTTGATCACGTGTAGTGCTACAGGAGAGTGCGTGTTAGTAGGTCACAGTCCATTTTCAAAGAGAGAGAGAAGCCCTCAAAACAAGCCACCAGATGTACTACACATTAGGTAAGACCTGCACTTGGTCTAATAATAACAACGTATGTTTTAAGATTCCTTTGTAGTTCCATTGCTTACTGTGTAAAAAAGTGCATCACCGCAAGCATGTTCTTTTCTCTAAACAATAAACAAAGAGTTTTATTTACTATTGTCTTTTCAAGAGTGTGCATGTAGCTTCTGTACTGACATTTAAACTTTTAAGGCTGAGTAACTTGGAGAAAGAGTCTATGCTGCAGAGGCAGGGTGGGGGGAGTGGGGTGTGTTTTAGAAAGATTTCAGACTCCATTGCAAGTCAAAGTTTCTTCTGCAGATTCTAAGATGTTTGAGTATTTTGTTAAATAAATAAAGCCAGGATCATTCCACTCGATGGCTGCTCTTTACCAAATTCGCATAAAACTAGCTTTGTTTTCCTAGTTAAGGCTTTTCAAACTACTTAGCACTAGTCTGCAATCTCAGCAGAGAGGCCAAGGATAACACAGGCATAGAAAATTGATTACCATTTTTCATCCATAGGGTGGTTCCTCCAGGTAAGTTTTAAAACACTTAGTTTTTTAAATGTAAAATGTTTTCTACCTCTCCACAAACCCACCCACTCACATTACACCTTTTTAAAAAAGAAACTGAAGAACTGTTGAAGTACTTGCTACGTATTTTGTGTTTAACAAATATTGTCTGTTGAGCTATCTAGTTTCCTCATTCTTTTTTTAACGTAGTAATTTGGATAAAGTTTTTTCACTTTCAGACAACTCTAATATCTTTCTTCTTTGGTCTGACTGCAACCCCAGGTAGCACACACCAATGGGAGAAGACCTCTTTCCCATGCCTATTGACTGTTATTTTGGGGGTGTCTTCATAACTATATGATTTACACTTCTCATAAGTTAAGCTATATAAGGCCTTCTCAGGTTAGTTATAGTAAAATGAATAGAAAACTATATCTCTTTAAAGCTGTCTTTCCATCTCTGACCACTCTGGTCAGCCTTCACCATATTGTCCCCAAGAGCCCCTCTTCCATTTCCTATAGACTTGCTTATCAAATCCCTAGATCCAGGTCATCCCCTGGGATATCCAGAAAGGTTTCTAGACTTTATCATTCCAGACAGCACCCATCTGTGTGTGTCACATTATCCCCAAGTAGTCCTTTAAAAGATACACACACACAATAGGTGCCAGTAAACATCTACTTATACTCTTCCTCAAAGAGATTGTTCAGGGAGGGGAAGAAGGTCATTTAGCAACGTTAAATAGCCCCCTTCATAAATGGATCTTACCTGATAGGCGAACTCCATTCCACATCTGTGTCTGGGATTAGAAAAATAATGTACAGACACATACGTAATATTTAAAGAGGGGTAGAATTAAGTTATTTACAAATACCAGCACCTCAAATGTATTATATACAAACCTGTTTCCCCCCCATTATTCAAACAATTCAAGTAATGTTACATTATTCAAATGACCAATAAATAAAGTGGTCAGAGTTATATTTGAGAAGAGAAATTCTCTGGAAACAAGACTCAGCTAAGGATGGTTTTCTGACGAGCTTCTTTTGTCTGTCAACTTTGGTTGTCCTTCAGCTAAAAGTTTTGCAGCTCTTACTTGTGTGATTAAACCCATTAGAATCAAAGAGACTATACATGTGGTAAGGGCTGTAGATTCACACCCTTTGGCCTGGTCTTAACCTGGGGGAAAAGGTGTATTCTCAACTCAAGTTAGCTAGCTTGAGGTAAAATCCTAGTGATGACAAGGCAGCTTGTAATTTTCACAGAAATTAGCAGATAGAGTTAAAAACTAGTTTTGGAGTCTGTTCTTTACTTAACCTGCTAACTCATGTGAAAACTACAGCCTGCCTTGTCATCACAAAGATTTTACCTCAAGTTGGTTATCTTGAGTTACCACCACCTTCCCCATCACCACCCCCACGTGAAGACAGGGCCTTATATTGCAACATTCTCTAGACAGGAACCTTCATGTATCTGTAAATTGCTATGTACACTACGATACCATAGAAATGAGAATAGCAATGTGATCATTGTTATATGCTATGGGCTAGAATTTGTTTCAGCAGTAAAACATAACAGCAGTTTGTATATAATAGCTTTATGACTAAAGATCTAAATTCCTGGTTGATATAAATATGTATTTGGACTCTCTGAACAATAACCTATAGAAAGGGCAATATTGTGGACAGCCAGAACCCATTTGAAGTCACTAGGTGACTTCACATAGCACTGGTCACTCTGCGCTTCAGTGGACCACTATGTTGATCATCTCTCATACCGAATATGTGCTCCTGTACTTTAAACAGGAAACATAATCCGAACTCCTGCATGTTTCTCCAGCTGAAGCTGAGAATTCTAGTCAGATACTTCTGAAATAAAACCTAAAATAAATTGACAGTTGTTTCTTTGAATGAAAAGCAAATGTTGCAAAGACTGAAAGAACAAAATAAAAGATTAAAGTAAATACAACTTGAAAGAACATTTGTTGCTCAACATGAGTCATTCCCACCATATTTTATTTTGCCATAAACTCCTTATGCTCTCACCCTAGCCCATTCCTTTTGCTGATGCAGCACTGTGTGTCTTCCATCCCCCTCACCAAACAACTTAGAGACACATTACTGGCCAATCAGTGTAATCAAATTCTGAAAGGTCTATTGCCACTTTTGCAGTTCTTGCAATTGACTTAGTTCTGTTCTTCCATTAATTACACAGAGCATCTTAGAGAATGGCCCTTGATAAATAACGTGTCAAGAGTAAACAAAAGTAGTCAGCTTTCCCATATGTCCCAGAACATCTATGGATTTAGTAGTATTGCCTAAAGCAGTTCATCCCAGCTCTAAAAAATGAGAATTCTCCTATCCCTGTTTGGATTACTTGTGGCATTATACATGTAACTGATCTTATCAAAAGATCACTAAGGACAAAGGCTGACATTTTCAAAATTGTCTCTTTAAAGTGAGACATGTTACTGAGACGTGAGACATGACACTTAGGTGCCTAAGTGACTGGTTTTTGAAAGTACTGAGTGCTGAGCAGCACCCATTGACTCATGTCTTAAAATATTGGCCAAAATCTTACTATCAGACCTGAAACATAGCAAACAATAACTTTCCATCACTGCTTACAAAGGCCAAGGAGGCCACATTGGATGTTGTGGTGACCAAATGAGAACACAATGGTCAGTTTAACCACTGTGTACCTCTGTGTATGTGGAGAAACCATACATCTCTGTGTTCCCTAAACATTATAATATTCTGGGTAAATATAAAATGAGAGGAATAAGACAGCTAATTTGCTGCTGTCCCATGCAATCTAGCTAACTTGTGGCATGGTAACATCAAGCAAGGCTATCAAAGACATGACAGAATGTGACCTTCTTTTTGCTTCAGTATGATTATGACTTTTCTCTGCAAGAGAGAATGTACATGTATGTGCAAGTGCAAAGTGTACAAAGCAAGAGTGTACAGCAGGCAACTCTGTATGTCATTTCTACTGTAACTTCAGATGCTTGTTGAATGCCTTGGTGTTTCCCCAACAGCCTCCCTTCATTAAGTCCCTCAGCCTTAGGAAAACCCAACAACCTACTCTTTGAATGGCTACCAGGTAAGATAGACAACTTGCAAATGGTTGAAGAAACCATCGTAATTAGACTATACTCAACACATCATTTTGAAAAGTGGCAAATTTTAGATTCTGGGTCTCTAAGGTATGTCTATTCTGCAACTGAAAGTGTGATTGCAGCTCGGGTAGACATATCCGCACTTGCTTTCGTCCATCTAGCATGGCTAAAAATAGCAGTGAAGCTGCAGTGGCACAGGCTCCAGCACACACTCTACAAGCCTGCTCAGTGCCCATAGGTATGTATTCATGTTCTTAGCCCCTGTTGAAGCCCACAGTGTTGTGGCTTCACTGCTATTTTTAGATTAAGGCTGTGTCTACTCAAGCTGCAATCACTCCTTTAAATTGCAATGTCGATATACTGTAAGGCCATCTCTGACCCTTTTGGCAACATTAGGCCTTTATGTCTCAACACAAACAGAGAGAAAAAGCCGCAGACATGTTACTGCTTTTCACCTGTATGACTGGATCACAAGTGACCGCAGACAGGGCAATGAAAATCTGGTAAACAGACATGGAAAAGTAAAATGCGTCAAATTATATTCTTATTGTGTCGTCAGAGCCGTTTAGGAGTTGTGGCAAGAAGTCTACAGAATGGGAGATTTCTGACGGTGAAGCCCGGTTGGGGTTTTTGGGACAGTTATATGTAAGATACCAAAGGAAAGGCTCAGAACGACTATCCCCACCTACAGTGTTTCTTTTCCTTTACATTTACGGTAACAATGGGCAACAGCTTTATTTTTTTTCAGTTCCCATTTACGATTCATTGTGAAACCTGGTAAGATTGGCCATGTTTGAATGTTACATTTATCGGCGCACTTGGTTATTTCTCTGAAAGTATATTTTCAGTATAAGTTTATTAGAGTGTTAGAGGTGTACGTTGGGGTAGATTATGGGGATAGAAGTGTTCTGGCATTCTTCTCCCCCCGCCCCCATGATTTTCATTACTATATGTGAATGAGGCTGTGATGCCACAGTATCCTAATACTCAGACTCAGTACACTGACAAAAACAGATAAACTGATATATGAAATATCAGTAGAAGTTAATAATTTGATCCAAACATTAGTATTTGGCAATGAGTAAATCTGATATAACTTTGGCCCTTCGTTTTCAGTTTTTACCAAAAATATCCCTGGTTTTATAAAATCCTTTATTTGTTTTTTACCAATTTTCACCCAAATTTTGGAAGTACAGAACTCTCCAGACCCAGTTCCCCTCTCCAAAGGGAGAGGTGGTGGCCAGTAACCTGGGTTGTCTAGGGTACCAAGATGCTTTCTCTCCTTTCGGAGTGGGGAACCGTGTCAGAAGTATTTGAACTGTACCGGTGTACATACTTTTGTCAATCCCATGCTACCACATACACATTACCAGCTTTACAGATAGAACAGATACTGATTCAAAGCAAATAAAAATTAGTGAACTACTTTTCAAGCTAAAATGGGTCAAAAATGAAAAACTGTATGTGACTACATTTCAGAGCAATAAGGGTTTTTAACATTTTAAGAAAACAAAAACAGACGAGTGATATTTACCTAGAAAACTGCTAAGTTAATTTTTTGCACTGATTTTTCACACACATTTTATTTTTTGTAATATATACTGATACATTTAAACAAAATATAAACCGAAAATAAAGTGCATTACATATAACAAATGAAGGAAAACTGCAGTGTAATATGATATTGGTCTCAGCTAATTGTAATCACTATAGTTAATTACAAAGAACAAGTCAGAGTTCAACTATTTTAAATAGAAATAATAAATAATTAACCACCAAATGGAAACTCATCTGAAGAGTAGGCTAAGACATAAATGTAATGATTACATTACAAGACAGAAAACTTTCAAAATTGTAAGGTAAGTGTTAATTAAAAAATAAAAATAGCATTTTTAAATTAAACAAAATCCCACAGAACTTAATTCACAACAATTTTGAACATATTCCATTTACTCAGATATTCAAATTGAAACTGCATTCCACGGGCCATACTTTGAATGATGAGATTTGGCCTCCTACCAAAACATCTCAGTAAAAATGTTACTGAGAGATAATTCACACTATTCCTAATTATGGAGATAGTAACAAGTATTTATTATTGACTGAAACATGCAGCAAAGACCAGCTTCCAATAGGCAACACCATTTCTAAAAAATATTGTCAACCTTGGGGAAACTAACAATACATTTTCTTCACAACTGAAGACCATCCTTCCAGGAAATTAATTGTCTGGTTGCTGAAAATGGTTTCAGTGTTCAAGTATATGTTTACATATGTTTAGGGCCAAATGATAAGAATTCCAGTCTACCTGCTGGCTGATACAATTTGTAGCTGTATTTGAATTTCAGGCAAATATTGCTCCCACAAATTCAAGGGCAAATCAGGTAGCTAGAGACACAGGTCATCTGAAATCTGCCCACTTTTGAATATGTGGTAGCAAAAAAATCACAAATGAAACAGTAACAAGTGCAACATGTAGGCACAGACAGTGAGGCATGACTCAGTTATACCCCCATGCTTAGTACCAACTCCTCTCCCATTTTACATCCTTAAAATACTTGAGGATAGCTCTCCTGTCCGCTCTTAGTCATATTTATCAATGCTATCCATAGTAAGGGATAAGTTTTCAAATGCCAGGTTTCATTTGTGCACATGTAAAACTATGCTGGAACATCTTTGTGTTCTCACTAGCCCAGAGCAAACACACATGCACACAAACACTCATTTTAAATAGACTAACACCTGCATGTGCCCAAGTGTCAGAATTTGCAACCACAAAAACCTGGTAAGGGTTGAAAGTGCCAATTGTAACACCTGCAAACATACAGACCTACTGTACTTAAAGTGTTGGCATTTTTACAGCACACTGGCAAGTATGTTAAAGGGTGGGTGCAAGAATGTGCTTGCAATTTTTCATTCACATAAATGGAGATTGGGCAGAGGCCTGGATGAGAAGTTATCCCTGGTCCCCCAGAACTGAACACTGTATTTCCGCCCCCCTCTTTCTATGTGACTCTGCATACAAGCCACAGATCACAATCGCCATTCCTGTTGTCATATTATATGGGAAATGCATGTCAAATTTGCTGTCCACTATTCTCCTGGCAATGGGTCTTGTTTGGCTTTATTGCTCTCCCACTGAATATCCATGATTCAGGTATATGTCCCCAGATGTATTTTTCCAAGGTGTATTCCATTTTATTTCCTTTTTTTATGTTTCTAACCTTGTCCTGTTTTATTATTTCTCTGTCCTCTTTGGTGATTAATTGAGTTTACTGCCTCCTCTCTCCGCATATTGAAAATAAGTCATTACTCCCTGAGTACTGCTGATCCCTTTGATACAGAACAACATTAAAAGGGATTACAGTTGCCAGGGACAGAACATTTGATAAAAAAGTAAGTTTTAAAACCTGGCTGTAATAGCTGGTGAAATATTATAGCTGATTGCAGGATGCAAGTTCAACATCAATCAAAACACAGTGGTAATGCTTTCAAGGATCCTTTCCTGAGGGGAAAATTCTCCTGTTCATCCCACAATGAAAATCTCATTGTTGATATTCTTTTCTCAACAGTACAGATTTCCCATCAGAGATCCCTACCCATTTGCTACATGGATGAGAGTGGAGAGTTTATTCATCTTCACAAAGATAGCTTTGTAGTTCCCCAAATAATTACCACTTTCTCTGGGAAAATATCACTTATTGTTCAAGGCCAATACACAGTACACAATAACCAAATTTAGAAGTCATCTTATTATGGAGACACCTGGAAAGGTCTCCCTAATTAGGGTTGTATGCTAAAATGAGCCAGAAATCCCAGTTTTTGCATAAAAGTGGATTATTGGTGAGAAATTTCAGAGTGCTAGAAAACATAAAAGGCATAAAAACTATATAGTTTCTTTGATTTCTCTTCATAAAGTTTTTAGTAGGATGTCCTTGAAATTGAGTTCTGGTTGAATTATTTCTTTAGAGGTCCGACCTTTTATTTTTGTAAAATGTATCTACAAAACATTTGGTTGACAGGTGTATCCTGAATAAATCTGCTGCAGCATGTACATTTTAAAATCGGATTTACAGTCATTTTTGGTGGTTATCCATCGTGACCAAATTTTATTTGCAGCAATTGTCAATGCATACATTTTACACACATGTGCATAAACTTTTTTTCTGTGCATATACATTTTCATATGCAGCTACATAAGAAATTATATGCAGGTGCTGATGGATAAAATTTTCTGTGACGAGATAAAAGTATAGCTGCTGACAGATCTGCTTCCCTTCATCACCACATAAGCATTAAGAGAAGCTTGGAAATTAAGTCACAAAAAGTTTCATTGTGAAGCAGTTGATTGTTATACAAATATATACCTGACAAAAACTGACGAAAGGAAGAGATGAAATTGTTAAATCGCCTACCACTAAATAGCCTCTCTCCTCAGCCCACAACTACTATTCACCACAGACCTCCCTCACACCGCACACCTTAACTCTGCCCCTCATAGGGGTGCCAACCTTCTATTGTACCCTTTACCACACTATCTCCTTCCAATACAACACACTTCTATGCTAAACATCCACAACAGAGTTGGAAGGCAGGCGTCCCTTGGGGGGCAGGTTAAGGTTACAAAGCTTTGTCTGTGGTGTACATTAGTTGTGGCAATGGTAAAGTATGTGCCTATAGGTTGAAGAGAAGAGGGAAAATACTATATATAACTTTTCATTTCTTTTGTAGGTTATTAGGTACAGTGCGTGTGCATGTAGAACAACCCTACATTTGTGTAATCATTTTGAAAGAGTCTGAGGAAAAGATAAAATAAAGCTTACTTAAATTTTATACTTACAACATTTAAATTATCTGTACCTTGTTATAACTCTGGATGAGCTTCCAGTCCTAGACGATCACCTTATTGCTGTACTGGACTTATGCTTGACACCTGACCAGTCCAAAAATAATTGGTCAATTTAACTGATCAAATATTGGTCAAATATTGTCAAACAGTGTCAAAAATGGTCCAATATGTTAGAGCGCTAATTTATTATAACAGTAACAAAAAAGAGTAAGACTTTATGGGTCTACAATCAGCTTAGTCTTAGTTAGGCCTACTTTCAAAAACAAACAAAAAAAAAAACCACCAAGCTACTTAAAATAACTCAGTTAACTCAGAAAAATGTAAAAACACAATGAAATGAAGTTCTTAAAAAAAATAAATGAAAGAATGGCACCATGCTTAATCAAAAAGGTACTGTAGGCCTCGAAAACCTCTAGAGATATACAAATCTATTGAAAAACAACAATTTCCTGTTTGCAAGACCCTGCCTCAGTCTCTTCAACCTCCTGAGTCTCCTCTGGGTCTTAATCAGTGTCTTCCAGGTAGTCCAAGATTCTTTTGCTTTCCCTCTCCCCTTCTACCCAGTCCTGTCTTCTGCTTCTGGTCTGTCTCTGCTTGAGCACATGCAGAAGCCAGACATGCCAAACCCGCGAAAACCCCCCACAGAAATTGGGCTTGTTTTTGGCTTAACTGGCTTGTGAGTTGCTTGTTGGCTAGTAGCTTGTTTGGCTTGTAGCTTGTTGCCTTTTTTTTTTTTTTTTTTTTTTGGATCGGCTCCCGGCAAGCAGGGACAAGCAGAGGCAAGTGAGGGGGGAGAGTCAGGGGTGCATAGGGGGCCCACCACAGTCACAGACTGCATGCCGGGGGAAATCTAATCACATAGAATGTTGGGGTTCTTAAGGACTGGCTTGTTTTGGGCTTGTTTTGAACAGGATTAGCTTGATTTTTGGCTTATTGTGAAAGTCTGGGGTGCTTATTTACCATGTGAAAGTTGGCAACTGTGGCAGAAGCCCTCCCGCTAACAAGCACAGTTTTGGCTGAGTCCCAGTGTGAGATCTTATGGCCCACTCATACAGCATTCATGTGCACAACTCCCTTTTTCACAGGGGTGAGAGTAGATCTGACAAAATATATTAGCAAAGTCAATTGTCCTTGGCTGGTAGTCTCCATTGTCCTGCTAGAGGAAGGTTATTCAATTGTTCATGGTACTTAACATCTGTCCCATTCAAGGGAAGACACCCAGGTGCCAGTCCCCCTGCCATTAACACAAGATGTCTGAAGCAAGGATCCATCCAAACAACCATATGAATATAAACATACAGAGTTCATAAAAATCAAACTCACTATTACCAATTCTTTTGATTTTTTTTTTTTGCATGTTACGTAATTTGAACAGGGGCATGCTTGAGGGAAAATGCCCTTCAAGGGAAAGAATAGCCAATTAGGGCTGCTACAGCAGGCAGGCAGAACTCTCTCCTCCTCCCCTAAGGAGCTGACTTCCTTCTCACAGGATCGGAGAGAGGAGGAGGAGGAGGGAGCAGAAAGAGCCCAGAAGCTCAGAGTTGCTCTGCTCCCACCTTCCCCTCCACTCATGAGCAAGGGGGACAGCTCCTCCCCACTCCCGCCCTGCAACACCCAGCCTGGGAGAAGGGGTGAAGAGACCCTGCAGCTGTAGGAGGCACAGAGTTCAGGCTCAGGGAACAGAACTGATGGGAGGTAAATGGGGAGACAGGAAAGATTGGGGGGCAGGTGTGACTGAGAGGCAGACCTGGTGTGGGGACGGAATTAATTGCTGGGTAAGGGGATGAGCAGGTGTTGGCGTGAGAGCTCCTGTAGCAGGCCAAAACATTTCCCAATCAATTTGGGAGATTTGATGACACTAATTGACACATACACGGAATAGGTAAGGGAAATTCAAAATGAAGAGATAGACCAGAAACATGATTTTGGGGGTCTGCCTCATGATTTTTGAACATTTGGGGTTGGCAATACTGCAAACTGGAATTCATACATTTACATAGATTCCCACATTGTCACATCCCTTATTATAAAAGATAGGAACATAGACATTGCAGTATGGGATCAGACCAATGGTCTGTTCCAGTAGCTTGTCTCTGACAGGGGCCAGTATCAGACGGCTTTGGATGAGGATAAAAGAAACCCCCAAACACACACTTATGGAATAACCTGTTTATACAGGAAGTTTCCTCCTAACCCTTATGAGTCAGTGGTTGGCTTAGGCCTCGCTCGTGGTACTTTATGTGGTACTTTATATGCTTTCCCCACCTCCTCCCCACTTTAAGTCCTTTTACTGTGGATGTTCTCATTATCCATATACAGGTCTAATTCCTTTTTAATTTTGCTAAGTTCTTGGCCTCAGTGATATCTTGAGGCAATGAGTTCCACTAGTTAACTATGCATTGTATCAAGAGTATTTCCTTTTATCGGTTTTAAATGTGTTTCTCTTAGCATTTATTTTAAAATTCATTCCATCAGATAAAGTTTAAGCAGTGGAAAATATATAGAGAAAAATATAACTGCACATATACTATATATTTTGGACTAGCCAGTTAAAATGTCTTACTACATTTTTAACTATAGGGTGTGTTCTTAATGTTAAGATATATTCTGAATTATCTCTGAGAAAGTGTAATTATATAAATAGTATTCAGTAACCAACAATTAAATAAAAGAACACCTCCCAGGATGAATCAATACATCTGCTAGGACATTTTCAAGTAAAATGATACCACATTGCCAGAATGTGAACCACAGAATTGCCTCTCAGATGATAATCCAGTGAGCATATGAATTTGAGAAACCTCATTTAGACTTTCTACAGTGAATCATCTTTTTTTTATTTTTAGTTGGGGGTTGTAGAGAGGGTGAATCATCCTATTCTGAAATTATTTCCTGTTTCAGTACATTACAACTTTGCATTCTGTAACATCTTTCGAACACACTGTTGCCTGGTGCTTTAAAAATGAAACAACAAAAAGAGAAAAATTAACAAGTATAGGGAAGGGAGGACATTCTTCTGTCTGAGATTTTTAGAAATAGAGACTCAATGAGACCGAGATATACAGAAAGGCCTTTCCTGAAATGCAGAAGAGAAAACTCTTGCACCAGAAATGGTGAGATTATGAAAGTGCATGGAGGCAGCCAATATTAGGTGAACAGAGGTAACTGAGGAACAAAATACATGTAGGATTTTAAAAGCCAGGCAGGCAATTTTGAATTATTTTCTCAAATGAATAGAGCTAATGGAGATGTTTAAGCAGGTTGCGAGTGTTGTGGTCATGTTTCTTTTGCAGAAGCTGGGAAGTGGTGTTCTACAATGTACTAGAGTCAAAAATGCTGAGAGTTGAAGGAGTGGAAGATGTGGATGAAGATTTCAAAGAAGTCGAGCTGAGGCAGTGGAGAATATTATAGAGGTATTAATAGGCAGTTTTGACCTACATGAAGGAAAATACAAATTCAGGGTTAGGGGTGACAAAGTTTACAGAGAGTAGAGACTGACAGAAGGTCTAAGTCTTTGTCAAAGCTTTTAATATTGTGTACTGTGGAGATAAGATGGACATGTAAGCCCTGTTAATCATGCTCATCACCCCATCTCAATAGCTGGAGTACTCTAAATGCAAAGCTTTAGAGACAAATGAATTTTGTTCACACTGCTTCATAAAGCTATAAATAGCATTTGAGGTACAAATGCCCCAGGAGGTACATAATGAAGCCATCCACTCTAGCCAGGAACTTTACACAAGGTTTACTGAAAGTCAACCATATTAAAAGTCCCCTTAAATTTTCAGAGATTATGCCTGAATTTAATTTATATCTATTTCTCTCTCTCTGATCATTTCTCTCATGCTCATTACCTTCGTATCTGTATATCTTACAGAATTTATATCACAAGTAAATATAGGAAAAATAGTCAAACACATATTATGGCCACAGGATGTATCAATATATCCACAAGATGTGACTGCTCAGGTTTAACAGTTAC
The DNA here is from genome assembly GCF_002925995.2 of Terrapene triunguis. Lineage (NCBI taxonomy): Eukaryota > Metazoa > Chordata > Testudines > Emydidae > Terrapene > Terrapene triunguis. Next base: position 5,255,474 of record NW_020664417.1, on the reverse strand, counting down.
ATCAGCTTGAGAGAAAAATTTGTGCCGCCTAGCGGTTTACCCTTCATCTTGTATACCAGCAAAAATCTAGCAATAAAAGTATACTTTGGAAGTTGGTTTGTTGTCTCTTAGGGTTGTTTGTGTGCTCACAGCGGCCAAATCTCCTTCTCCAACAACGTATGATATAGGTGAGAAAACTGAGATACAGAGAGATGAAAAGACTCGCCCTAGGTCTCACAGTTGAGTCAGTGTGAGATCCTGGAATGTAAACCAATAAGTAATGATCATAAATAGCATGCAAAAGATGACTACTAAAGCTTTTACAGTTTTTTTCAGATTCTCTTTATGATGGTTTACTCCTCTCATTACAATCATTGCATGCTGAACGTGCTCAAGGTAGTGCAGAATATGGAGTAGACCAAGGAATCGCCCCATATTAAATATAAAAAAAATGCGTTGCTGCCTCCTATGTATGTCAACGGTGTGCCTACACAAGTAGGCGTCAATATAAGCAGCCTTCAGTGAAAATTGTACTCTCACTGGCCACAAGCCACCCTCAGAGTCAAAGAATGTAGCAATTAAGTGTGTCTTTGGAGGAAAAATAATATTCAGAAAATTGTGAATTTAAAAGACAGAGGTTTAACACTTACTTTTCTCACAGATTATGGCTTGTCAGAAAACAAATTTCCCTACCCCAATAACCCCCTACCATTGTTTTGTTTTGTTTTGGGGACAACTATTATTTTTCTTTGTTTAAGAACAGCTACTAGGTAAGCTACAATCCAGTCAGGCCCACTGATTGAAGAGGATCTGCTTCTTGTATATCTGGCTGTGTTACACACACAAAAATCCCATATATATTTAATAAGGCATGATGGTCAGTGGATTGCAGATATCTAAATATAATTCAGAATCCTCAAGTAGTGCAATTGCTAAGCTTAATTAGCTGTGTGATCCTACTACAGTCACCCTTGTCTGCCCTGCTCCTTCCCTCCTGTTGGTTACTCATTTATTATGTCTTGTCTTAAAATTAGTCTGTAAGCTCTTCAATTTTCCTGTATGTTTATATAATACCAAGCACAATGGGACCCTGATCCTGCATGATATCCCGTGGAACTAATGCAGATAAACAATACTACATGCATTACATTGTTCTTGGCTTCACAGGTCAGGAGGAAGCTTCACAATGCACTAACATTTTTATTTCTGAAAAAGCAGTTGGGTTTACCATTGCCTGTAAAACATTAAAAAAAAAAACCTACTGTTTTAAAAACTGTTTCCTTTAAAACATTATTTATTTAGATTTATAAAACAAATACAGCACTGTTCTAGGCACCTTTGACATATGTTAAAAGACAATTATAGAGGTCTGTAATTCCATTAAGTAATCCCAGCCATCTCCCCAAAGCTATAAAATAATTATTTGATGGGAAACCTTCCCCACCTTCAAAAGCCTCCTCACTATACCCCAAAATATCAACCTTGCTATGCCTCTCCCCCACACCAAAAAAGATTACTAGTTTCCCTTTTTTAAAAAGCATATTCTGTTTGTGAGACAGACTGAATTTTGAATTTGAAGACTTCAGCATGTTTGAGTTTTTCAGCAGAAGGAGAAGCTCTGTTTTAATTTACTTCCTACTGTGTCCTCTTGGTTCTGGCATTTAACTGAATGAAGGCTATACGCCTTCACAAATTTCCATTTACGCGGAATTCTACCAGTTTAATCAAAGTGAAACATAAGGTACTGTTATGGTCCTTGTACCTTAAGATTTCCTTACTGATAACCCACAAACAGTCCGTTAACCCATTGCATCACTCAGAAGAATAAACAACCTGGGCTCGGCACACAGGAAGTTAGACAAAAAGGAAATAGAAAATATTAGTTTTAAAATATACACATATATATTTTGACCTACGCACAGTTCAAACTGACATTTCTTCATAGACAAGACTGCCTCTTGCAAGAAGAAATTTAGATTCTTTGAGAAAAATATTATTCTATTTTTTTTAAATTATGAACATTTTAATATAAAACATTTTTGCTAGGTTTGAATACTGTGGAGATCACAAATTTAATTGATAGAAAAAACAGCAAGACAGTCTTAACTATGGAGTTGCTGGCATCCTCCATAATAAAGAGAGAGAGATGGCCTATTGTCCTTACTCCTACAGGTAGCATCTTTCACGCAGCATCTTTCTAAGCCTTCTTTTGGCTTAACAATGAATTTCTTATTTATTTGTACTACATTACAGCCTAGGAGCCCTAATCATGGACCGTTGTTCTAGGCACTGTACAAACATAGAACAAAAAGATGGTCCCTTCCTCGAGGAGTTTATGAGCATAAATATAGGTGACAAACGGATATTGACAGACGGGAGTACAAGTGAACAATGAGACAACATTGGTCAGTAGCATCGGCAGTGATCGCAGCACACTAGCTGCTTAATTTCTCTCACGTTTTATGTAGGCATCATGGCAAAGGAGAGATATGAAGATGGCTAATGAGGTAGCGCTATGGGAGTTTATAGGGAGTGCCTCCCAAGTTTGGGGGGCTGCATGGGAGAAAGGTGCTTGTTTGAAAATTTAACAAATGAGTGATGGAGGCTGGCGTTATAGGCTTATCGGAGGGGAGCACAGACAGCTTGATAAAGAATGACAGATGGGGGGGAGGGGAAGGGCTTGACTGCAAATGACCTTGATAGTGAAGACAAAAAGCTTATGTTTAATGCAACAGAGAAGGGGAAGCCAGAGGAAGGAATCGAAGAGGGGGGTGATATGGTCAAAGCGAAGGGCTAGGAAAATGATCTTTGCGGGGGCATTCTGAATGGATGAGTGAGGCACAACTGCATTTGTCAAAGCCAGAGAAAAAGATATTGCAGTAATCGAGACAAGATTGCGAGAGCGTGGACAAGAGTTTTAGCTGTGTGGATGGATAACAAAGGCCATGTCTTAGAGATGTTATGCAGAAAGAATCAGGAAGATTTAGACATAGCCCAGATGTGAGGATTAGAGAGCAGTCAGAGTAGAAGATGACACCACGGTTACAGGCCTGAGTAACAGGCAGGATGTTGTTGTTGTCTACAGTGATTGAGAAAAATAAGTAGGTGGGAGGAGTACTTGGAAGGGAAGATTAGGAGCTCTGTTTTAGCCATGTTTAGCTTCAGCTGTTGGTTTGAAACCCACAAGGAAATGTCAGAAACAGGCAGAGATTTTAGTTTGGCCAGAAGGAGCGAGGTGTGAAATAGTGAGGTAGATCTGTTCATCATCAGCATAGAGATGGTAGCTGCATGTGTTTGCACAGACAATCAGGGGTAGGCAACCTATGGCACACGTGCCAAAGGCGGCATGCGAGCTGATTTTCAGTGACACTCACACTGTCCGGGTCCTGGCCACCGGTCCGGGGGGCTCTGCATTTTAATTTAATTTTAAATGAAGCTTCTTAAACATTTTGAAAACCTTAATTACTTTACATACAACAATAGTTTAGTTATATATTATAGACTTATAGAAAGAGACCTTCTAAAAACATTTAAATGTATTACTGGCACGCGAAACCTTAAATTAGAGTGAATAAATGAAGACTCGGCACACCACTTCTGAAAGGTTGCCGACCCCTGACTTAGATTTATGGTGGAGAGAGAGAGAGAGAGAGACGAGAAAGGGAACCAAGACAGAGCCCTATGGAACTCCTACAGAAAGCTGGAGCATGGATGTAGATCCTTCTCCAAAAAACACACTGAAGGGGCAATTAGAGAAGTAGGAAGCAAATCAGGAGATGACAGTCACAGAAGTCAAGGGAGTACCAGTTGCTAAGAAGAGTATGGTTGACTTTAGATCATTATATAAATGATCAGCACATCTCATTGTCATTCCATGCCCCTGGGAGGTTATTTTGTCTTAGCACTGCTGTTAAGAATTTGCTAGTTTGATGAAGCTGGGGATACCTTTGGCTATCTGTTGAAGATGGAAGTGAAAGCTTTATGAAGCATTGGAGCATGTTGTTAGCAACATGAAGATGGTAAGGAATGCATATGCCTGTCCTCTGAATGTCTCCTTTCCCTGCTTTTAAGTTCCCAGGTGGATGGAGTGTGTCCTGGTGCAACCTAACTGTCATTAAAGTTAATTTTTGTCAAGGAAAAGATGAGCTGCATCTACATGGGAATCAGAGGGAGAAACTGTGCTGCTGAAGCTGCTCCTATGTCAACCCTGAAGAGTGCACATGTCCAAGATGCACCTCAGTAAATTCTTTTTTAAAATTTACCCCCCTTATGAAAGTAAGTACACCAAGAGCAACCCTCCATGTTCAGCAGTAATGATGTAACCAGTCTGCAGGTGGGAACTTCTCTGAAGGAGTCTGAAATGCTCCATGGCATTTCATGGATTTCCCCAAATTGGATATAGCCAGGAGTAGCTGCAGGGTGAGCACACTGCATTACACCAGCAGGTCTGCCTATAGTTCTCCTCCTTCCCTGCCAGTGTAAAGCATACCCCTCACCTTCAAACCCACCAATATGGGACACCTGTATGTGTGACAGATAACATTTGGATTGAACCCATGAGCTCCACAGCTACAACGCATAAGTCTTTACAGCTTGTGCTAAAAAGAACCGAGCATGCAGAGTTATCACATACTCATAGTCTCTGTGGATGCAGCACACAGGGGACACAACACACACATTAGCTATTGGGTTACCCAGGCAAAAGGTGTGGCAAATGTTTGAGTCACCAAATGCACATTTCACTCAATAGTATACAGATTAAAGCAGGTTCTCTGCTTAAAATCCTAGGATAAAGTATTTCCCCCCCCCACTGTGAGAATCATGTACAACTATGTCACTCACCCTACACTAACTAAGAACAGTTTAAAACCCCAGAGTCTTCAGGTCCCTATCTCAGGCCCTTATCACTTGAGCTACAGGAGTAATCACTATGTCCTTTCTAAACCAGCCATTAGGGAAGGACTTGGTACACACTTTCCCAGTGGACTACATAACTAGTTATTAGTCAGCAGAAGAATATTGGTGATCAGGAATCCTGGATCCCATCCCTGATCCCTGGAAAGGATTGTTTATTGTGGTTAGAGATTGGATTATCCAAACTGGCTTAGTCACTCTGAAAGGCAGTGTGGTGCAGTGAATAAGCTTGGGGTTCATCATGTTTAGAAACCTGACTTCTGAACTAGCAATGACATTGCATAAGGCTTATGCTCACTTATTTTTAAAAAAAATGGAGGGGTGGGGGGAAAAGACATTCAGACACTCTTCCTTAACTGATTTTCAGGTTGGGATTCATGTCTGTAGTTGATGAGCATAGGGTATTGCCCAGGAATTTGAATTTCTGGTCTCCTCTTTCACAGTTCAGGGAACTTACCTGTAGGCTACTGGAGCATTTGATAAGTCTGTGTCTATACAAGGACACTCAGGAAACAACAGTGATGTTAATGCACGTAAATTAGAACATTTTTAACCCCATTGTGGAAACTCTCACTGAGGCTTGGTCCATACTTAAAACATACTGGCATAACTATGTCACTCAGGGGTGTGAAACCCCCCCCCCCCACCCCTACCGGCACAGCTATCCTGACAAAACCCCCACTGTAGATGCAGCTATGCTAGCAGAAGAGTGCTTCTGTCAGCATAGACAATGCCATTCAGGGAGGTAGTGTTCCTACACCAGCAGAAAAACTCCTTCTGTCAGCTTTTACTGCATCTACACTAGGGGGCTCCGGTAATAGACATGGCCTGTGTCTACACTACAGAGTCTATGCTACAAACTTTGGTTGATGCAAGTTAGGCCAGCATAAAGTTGCTGCAGTTAGTATATCACTCATGCAGAGGTGCATATTTGGCTCCTTGCATTGGCTATGCTTGTATTCATCACGAGTGCTTGTGTCCATGCACAGCGTGGTACAACTCACCATTGGCAGGGGCACTGTATTTTGGGAAATTCTGGCAATGCACAATGGGCAGAAATGAGCCATGAAGGGGAGCCTAGGCACAAGGGGTCAAGTTCCCATCATGTAACTTTTCCCATCCATAGTGCCATCTATATCCCATAATTTCCACCCCTTTTTTTCCAAAAAAGCCCAAACCTGCACAGCACTTTTTGCTGTCTGCCATCTGTGACAGAGACATGGAGCCCATGCAACTCTGCACTATTGTCATGAGCATTGCAAACACAGGACGCATGATACACCAGTATCTGCAGAGTCAAAAGAAGAATCACAGAAATGGGGGACATGACACTTTCATGGAGGACTGATTGCTGTGGAACATAGTGGAAGCACTTCAAGGTTGTGGGTAGCAGTCACAGAGCAGCTGTAAATGGTGGAGTGCTGCTCGTGGGCCTAAGAAACAAGCGCAGACCGGTGGGATTGCATCATAATGTAGGTTTGGGATAACGAGCAGTGGCTGCAGAACTTTCAGATATGCAAGGCCACGTTCCCGGCTCTGCTCATCCCAGCCCTCCAACACAGGGACACTAAAATGAGAGCTGTGCTGCCAGTTGAGAAGCGAGTGGGGATGGCACTCTGGAAGCTTGCAACATCAGTGGGAAATCATTTTGGAGCCAGAAAATTAACAATGGGTGTGTAGTAGGGCTACTCACCTCACATGAGCACCCCGGCCAGCCAGGTGTGTCTGCACCTGCACTCAACTTTGCTCTGCTTGCGGTGACCCGTTGATGGTTAAACTTCTCGAGCAGGTTTTCAGTGACTTGGCCCTCTACTGAGTCACACACAGGCTGTAGGTGTATAAACAAACAGACTCATTCCAGGGTACAAGTCCAACAAGGCCTCTCACACTGCCCTCTGCAACATCTTGGTCCATGGCCCTGTCTCTGGGCTTGGTTCTCAATCAGTCTAACAGGGCCTATTACATTAACCTCAGCCCCTCCTGGGCTAGCTTCCAATGGTACCTGCTCTGTTATGAAGCAGTGCCCCAGAGCCCCTCCCTGATGACTCTTCACTCCATAGCGAGCTTTCCTGACGCCAGCTCTCCAGCTGAGTCACTAGTTCAGTTCAATCCCCTTCCAGTTCAATTAAACACTGACCCTCTTCAGGGTCTTCTGTCCCTTTCTCTGGGAATAGGCCACTCCATGTGTGTGGTGTGGGGTGCACTCCACTACTCCAGGTCCCAACTCAGGAACTCTATAAGGTAGCAGGGACCCTATAAGTTTCCTTTAACTACCTGCTGCTTTGTTTTCCTTGGGCACTTCCCCTCTTAGTCCCAGCACCTTCAGCTTCACCCTTACATCAGAGCTAAAGTCTTGCTTAAGACCCAGTCATCATCCAGGAACACCATCATTACTCCCATAGCTCCAGCCAACAACTGATTCACTCTGTCCAGCAGCTCCTTTTATATGAGCTTTTTGGGCTCTGATTGGCTGCTTCCCTGCAGCCTCTCTATGCAGTCTGGAGGGCCCACCTCTACTGCTCTTTCCTGGGGTGTAGTGTGGTAGGACCACAAGGCCTCCAGCAGGGGGCCTCAAAGGATCTGTTACACCCCATCACAGGGGGCCATTGTCATGCAAGTGTACAGGGCCATTGATCATCCCCTGCTGCACAGGAATGTGACTCTCGGTAATACGCAGAACATAGCAGATGGATTTGATACAATGGGGTTCCTGAACTGTTGTGGGGCAACAGACAGCACACGTATCCCTATTTTGGTATCAACCCACCTTGCAACAGAACACATCATCTGAAAGGGCTACTTTTCTATGGTTATGCAAGCATTGGTTGATCACCAGGGATCGTTCACTGACATCAGTTTTGGGATGGTGCATGATGCTCACATCTTTAAGAATACAGGAGTGTTCAGAAACCTGCAACATTCTTTCCCTACTGGTAGATTGCCATTACTGATGTTGAAATACTAACAGTGATCCTGGGGGACCCAGCCTTTAACCGTCAGTGACAGTATTATGGTGTGGTGGACTGTACTCTATCTGGCCATTCAGCTTTGGAGCCTGTTAGGCATGGGTGGCCGGTGACCCAGCCACTGGGGGAGGCCAGCCCCCTCCCCTCCCATTGGGCCCAAGGCCCTGCCCCTCCCCTTCCCTTTCTTACCTCCTCCCCTGCAGGAACCCAGAGCACCCCCACCGCGGCCCCCGGCCCCAGCGCTGGGCAGCTGGGGGGGCGGATCCCCAGCCCTGGTGCTCCGGGCAGCAGTATCTCGTGCTTTAGGTAGCTAGGCGCCACAGCCAGCCCCGGGGCTCCGGGTAGAGTGGCCAGCCCTGGTGCACCAGTTGGCCAGGTGGTACGGCCAGCCCCGGTGCGCCGGGTGGCAGCACCCCCAGCTCCAGTGCTCAGGGCTGTGGGGTTGTCCCCAATCCCGATGATCCGGGCAGCGCAGCCACAGTGCCAGCTGTCCTGAGTCCCTGCAGGAGGCAGGCCAGCCAGCCTGGACCAGCCAGAGTGCTGGGATCCGCAGGAGGGGGCCTGGCCTTGGGGCAGAGCACGGGCAGGGCCACACTAGGCTGCTTGGGGAGGCACAGCCCCTTCCTACGATACCCGTCACCCCATGCTGTTAGGAATTGTGTGATGTGTGCTTTATATTTAGCACTGTCTGTTAATGTACCCTGTACGTTAGCAAGTAGTGGGTGCTTTCAGTACTGCTAAGCGTTATGCAGCATGCTTGCTGAAGCAATACATATTAATTCATTTCCAAAACATAGAATTGTATTGCCTACCAAAACCAATGCAAAAAACTATGTGCAATTGGAAAACAAATACAATAAAAACTTCTGAAGTAAGTTAATGGAACAGCACTTAACCAGGGGAAAGGACATTTCTGTCCATTTCATCTATTTTGGCTACATATATAGCAACTGTGGCTTTCATAGGTCAATGTATGTGAAGCTATAATTGTCCTGACTGGAGCCCCATGTGGAGTGGTAAGGATGCTATCCCTGATACCACGTGAAATGTTGGAGGGCGTAGGGAGGTGCTAAAATGGAGTTCTCCATTGATTGCAAATGGAAGTGAGCCTGTGATTGTTAGACCTATATATCAACAAGAGTCTGCAGAATCTGCGTTTGCTGCCAGAGAAGCCCCATTATGTCCTGGTGCATCTCCCTCTCCTTTTTCTGCTGGGACTCCTGGTCCTTTCTCCTATCCACTCTTTCTTTCACCATAGTGCCTGAAATATTAACCCTCCACATGCTCTGTTCACAATCTGATGCAAAACTGGCTTGCAGGATCTCACTGAGCATATCCTCCCGTGTCCTCTTCTTTCTCCTCCTTATAATGGTCAGGCATTCCCCAGGTGCAGAGAGGGGACCCTCAAGACCACAACAGCAGCAGCTACAGGTAAAACACCCAGAGGTATTGTATTTATATTCACAACAAAAGGTGAAATTGAAGTTTCAGAACTCCCTTCCCTTGCATCCTTAAAGTTTTAAACAAGACATGCCTATTGGCATTTCAGCTTTGGAGCTCCTCTGTACAGCACTGCTCTCCGGTGCCAGCCATAGGTATAGCCCAGCAGGGGCATGTGCATGTGTGTGGGAGGTGGGGGTGAAGATGGGGGTGGAGGGTGGAATGAGGTAGGAATTGTTCGGCCGCATTAAACAATAAAATTTCAGCCCCTATTTCCATGTGTACAAGTGCAGGGCATTGGCATTGAGTACTGGCACTGTTTTCCACAGGTGTTGGAGATTTTAGCTGATATCTTGCTGATGGTAACAAAGGCACAGAGAGCACAGCTGCTGCGGGCATCCCAAAGCCACTCAGGCCCATATGCTGCTAATCTGTTTACAGTTGACGTCATCATAGACTGGGATGGGAAAGTTTCCTACTGGGGAGGAAGTATTAATGCTGATACCCCTCAAAACCTTCAGGAGAGGACTGCAGAGTACCTCCATGAAAGCTTAATCAAGATCTCTCAGGAGGATTCAAGGGACATCCCTATGTACATAAACAAACTGCTCTGCATGGACGCCACCCGCCTAACCTTACTGGGGAATGAAAATTAGATAACAGCTCTACCTCTGTTTGTCATACCGTTACTTCTACTATGAGTAAAACAATGCAAAGTCAATACTGATGTCCTGCAAAGTTGGGGTTGAGAGCCATCAGTACATTTAAACACTGTAATGGAAAATGCATACAAACACTTAACTGAGGTTCCTTCCTCTGCATCAGGCTTGCATGTGCTTGGCTGCCTGGACTGGCTAGAATTGCTGTGGAGCCTTGAACAGGTCCTGACTTGCAGCATAGTTGGACCCCTCCCCTTCCCCTAGGTTGCATGTGCTCCACCCTCCTCCTTGCAATTCATGGCAGGAGTCTAAGTCTTGAACTCCTTGGAGATATCCACGGTAGTCTGTGGGGTGCTGATGGGCTCTCTTCCAAGAATGGCATGCAGCTCATTGTAAAAGTGGTAGGTCTGCAGATTGGCACCAGATCGACTGTTGGCCTCCCTGGCCTTCTGGTATGCCTGCCACAGTTCCTTTGCTTTCACGCATCACTGCTATTGATCCCTGTTGTACCCCTTAACCTGCATCACTGGTGAAATCTGCTCATAGCTGTCCACTTTTCTATGACTGCTCCCTAGCTGTGCCTACACAGCCTCTTCTTCTCCCCACTGGCCAAGGAGGGCCAATATCTCCTGTCTACTGCAGGCAGGAGCACATCTGGAGCACGTAGCCAGCATGGTTGCTTGGGCAGTTGCACACAAAAAGGGAGAGATGCTAGGTGTGCTCGCCAAGATGGGCAATCAGAAAAAGGCTTTTCAAAAATACGTGGGTTTTTTTTAAAAGGGGTGAGGTGGCTTCCAGCCTCTGTGACCACTGGCCAGTGGAGTTAACAATTGTGACCAGAGCAGTGAGTGTCGGGCATTGTGGGACAGCAGCTGGAGGACTGTTAAGATTGACATAGGTCATGCAGCGTCTATACTTGCCTAGCTCAATGCCGCTTGGGGCGGTGGTGTTACTGCCTTGATGTAATGGGGTGCTTACATTGGTGGGAGACAATTTGAGTGTAGACACATGCACAACTAGATTGATGTGAGGTGACTTATGTTGACCTGACTTTGTAGTGTAGACCAGGCCTTAGCCTCAGGAGTAAAGTAGTTTGCTATAGCTTGAGGGTTCAGCTAAAGTAAACGAAGACCACTTTACTCCTGAATGATAGCTTCCACAGTGGGTTAAATGTGCTTTAATTTATGTACATTAACTTCACCCCTTTTATTTGATTTGTTGTAACTTTCCTGAATGTCCCTGTGTAGACAAGCCGTAGTTTCAGTCCCTGTTTTGTGATGTGGCAGTTTTGTCATCAAATTAAAATTTGGTGGGTTTGCTTTGGGCACACATTTTCCGTTAAGGCTACAAAGTTGTAAAATACTCTATAGGCCAGGGGTGGCCAACCTGAGCCTGAGAAGGAGTCAGAATTTACCAATGTACATTGCCAAAGAGCCACAGTAATACGTCAGCAGCCCCCCAGCAGCTTCCATTCCCCTCTCCCAGTGTCTCCCACCCACCAGTAGCCCCTCCAATCAGCGCCTCCCCCTCCCTCCCCGCACCTCCAGATCAGCTGTTTCGTGGCGTGCAGGAGGCTCTGGGGGGGGAGAAGTGAGGGCACGGCAGGCTCAGGGGAAGAGGTGGGAAGGGGTGGAGTGTGGGTAGGGCCTGTGGCAGAGTCAGGAGTTGAGCAGTGAGCACTCCCCAGCACATTGGAAAGTTGGCACCTGTAGCTCCAGCCCCGGAGTTGGTGCCTATACAAGGAGCCGCATATTAACTTCTGGAGCCACAGGATGGCCACCCCTGCTATAGGCAAACACTACTTCTGTGTAAATGATATTCAAGGAATCAACACAGGAAGAGCAATAATGGGGCCAAAGAACTGATCCCAGAGAGTTCTGAAATTTCTTGCAAAAAACTGAGACAATCCTGTGTGTGTGAGGGGGAGTGGTTAAAACACCAAAAGCACTGATATCTGAACCTACATTATTCTTTTCGTATCAATTTTTCATAAAACCACAATGAAAAATTGAAATAGTGCTCAAAGTTTATATTCTGTGGTTTGGGATTTGCCATTTCAATAAGATTTTTACAAAATAAAGGTTTAGAGTGCCTTGTAAAACTGAATACTGTAACGCAACCTTAACCATGGTGCAACTATTACTGCACCTTAATAACCTTAACCTATTATTATACGTAGGCCAGGCAGCAACATCTATAGTTAAGGTTACCCAACACTTTCCATTGTAAAACATTGTTTTCATTTGCTTATAATTTTGCCAGGTTTTAACTGTTTGGGATAAAAATTTCCATGCTGGATGAATACTCTTCACAGTCAAATTACGTCCTGTAGAGAAAAATCTGGCTGTCTTATTTATATGATGGTGTATTTGAAAGCCTCTTAATCAAACCTTCCTTACAATATTACCAAAAATATCCTGCTTCTTACTAATACAAGCTCAGCATGTTCTGCAGGAGTTAACCTGACACTGGGAGTTAAGAACTCTGCCACTGACTCACTATGCATGTAACCTTGGGCAAGTCACTTAGCTTATTCAGTAGTCTACACTACAGCTGTGTGTACACCTCTCAGCTCTCCTCAAGCTAGCATGCTAAAATAGCAGTGTGAACATTGCATCATGAACAGCGGCTCAGGCTGGCCACCCAAACTTGGACCCAGGAGATCAGGTGGACTTTGACTCAGAGGGCTAGCCCAAGCCACCGCCCCTGCTGCAATGTCCACACTGCTATAGTAGCGTGTTAGCTCAAACAGGGCTAGCAAAAAATCTGTCTACCCAGGCTGGGAAGCATACTCCCAGACACAACGTAGACATACCCTCTGTGACTTGTTTTTCCCATCTGTAAAATGGGGCTAGCATAGCAGAAGAATGCTGTGAGGATTCAAGTTTAACATTTTCTACTGGACATGTATAATAAGGACTACTTTGTATTGGTATCACTGTTCAAGTGATATACATTGGGTTTGAGTACAAAGCTTTCAGTTAGAGAGAAAGGTTGATCCTATGATGAAAGCACTGAACCAGAACTCAGGAGATCTATGTTCAGTTATTGGCTGTACCACAGATTGCCTTGATCTTTGGCAAGTCACTTAATTTTCTTTGTTCCCCATCTGTAAAATATGGATAATACTGTTTCCTTTGTCTGTCTTGTCTATTTACATTATAAATTTGTTGGGGTAGAAAATCTTTTTATAATGCATTCGTTGCAATGCCTAGTACAATGGAGGGGAGCTCCAACCTCAATCAGGGCCAATATGCACTACCATAATAATAAATAATAATTCATTATGGGCTTGCTCTGACACACATTGAAATCAACGGGAATCTTCCATTGACTTTTTCAGGTTTTGGATCAAGTCCCAAAAGCTGCAGGTAATATCCAAGGTGTTCACATAGTATGGTTTCATAGATTCCAAGGCCAATAGGGACCACTGTGATCATCTAGTCTGACCTCCTCTATAACACAGGCTATAGAACTTCCCTTTGAATTAAAGCAGCTCTTTTAGAAAAATATCCAACTTGATTTAAAAGTTGCCAGTGACGGAGAATTCAAACTGAAGGGCATTATAGATATGTCTATAAAAATGCATTGACTTTAGAGGATATTCCTAAGATATTTTCTGGTTTCCAGTAGTTAGAGCAGATTTTGTTATTAATTCTCTGTTTGACAAACAGGAAGGACACTTAACGTCTCTGCTTAACCTCCATTTACTTGTCTTAACAAAATTGTATAGTGCTATTTACCTGCTGTACAATACCGGAGTGTAGTGAGACTTAATTGTTTGTAAGGCAATTCCACATATTTCAATGAGGTACTATAGAAATGGAAGGTGGTATTTTTTCCATAATTTTTTTAAATTAACATATTTTGCCTGTCATTTACAATAACACCTTGTGAGCTACAACGAACAGGCGTCAGTTTTGATATTGTGCGACTGCTCATGAAATATGGCATTGATTTTTTTGAATTATTGGTGGAGGAAGATAACTGCAGAATTTGTTCTAAAATTCTTCCAGAGATGACCCATCCAGCAATGAACATGTGTAAGGTAGATACATTTTGTTGGAGATTTTGCTAGACCTATGGGACAGACCTTCAGCTGTGCTGCAGCAGTTTTGTGCTGCTACTGTAATGAAAAGCAGCCCTAAATCTGGCTTACCTACCTACTTGAGGTTTCAAGAGTAAACCTTGGATGGCATAGAGCCACTTCAGCAGCTCCTACACTACTTCCTGGGGTGGTTTAGTTGGAGTCCCTATGCCCCATCAATCCTTGGCTGCTAGAAAGACCGCTGGGGACAGCTAGTAGCCAGTACGGATCTGAGCAGCCTTTACGAGGACTGAAGAAAGGGATGGGGGGGAAATGGCATCTTCACACAGCCTTTTCCCAGAACTGTCCTGAACACTCCATAGCTGAAGCTCAAAACATGACCCTCTCTACGTTGTATAGTTCATGACAACCCTACTCTCACTGCAGTACAAAGACCTATGCACACGTGGGTTTATGTTTGGACACACAGTCTTTACCTGACCCTGCTCCCATTTAAATCAATAGCAGTTTTTTTCTGAGTATGCTCTGCAAGATCTGGCCTTTTTTATGTATGTTCAAGTTATTTTTCTGATGAAATACATATACCAAAGAAGCAGTAGATGTTTATCTCTCTGTGTCCTTTCCCTAAGGTATTAGCTTAAGAAAATCAGCACTGTATTTTCAAGAACAATTTTTTTCCAAAGCAGAAAGTTATAACACACACTGATTTTCAACATGAAGGTAAGGTAAACATTGGCCCATATAGATGTGCTGAATATATAATGAAATACTGTTCACCACAGCACATGGTAAGAGAATTTTTTAAAAGTTACATTTATGTTCTGCTACTCAGACTTAGCCTTTCTGTAATTCAGTGAAATTGAGATGGGAAAGATAGCCAGAGAGAAGCAGCGGCTGAGCTCAGATGTGTAGGAAGTACTTGATTCTGTTTCTTCATGTCAGAATGTCTGAGAGATTACTTTTTTTGAATGTAGATCCTGCTTATACTGATGATACTACTCACAAATCCACTAGAGAGCAGTTAAACCCCACATTTATTGTGGTTTATTTTTGTATCTGTTTCTGTGCCATTCACTGTACTTCTTCCAAATGATTAATAATGCCCCAAATACTTTCTAAGTACAGGGCTGAGCCAATCACTTTTTAACAGTTGCTCTGACTCATACCTATTTATATAATTATTTTTATAGAGCTGTATAGTGTTATGATTTAAGATCTAGGATCACTTTTAATTTGGCATGAATCACTTCATTTGAATGAAAAAATATGGGCATAGTATGTAGAGCTGACTTTGATGGGGTTTTTGCTTAAGTAGGGACTGCTAGCCCCAATTTTGTGAATGCCCCACAATTCCTATTTAAAGACCAAGAGTTGAGGGTTCTCAGTACCTTGCAAGATCAGGTCCTGAATAAAGAGTAGTCACTATGGGCCTTATCCTCCTTCCACTGACTGGCTTCACTGATCCAAGTTCAGGGCATCTAAAAGTACATTTAGCACTCGTATTAAACACTATTGAAGAACATTTTACATTTTTTTAGACACCTTTCTGTTGCATGCAGTTCTTTGACTCCTCCTGCCATCTTCATGTTAATGTTTGAAAAGAAAAGATTAAATTATTTATATTTCTAGACATTAAATAGTATGTTAACTATCAAAACACAGTTTGAATGCCAATGGCTATATAAGTAAGGTTAGAAGGATTCTGTTTTTTATTGGTATATGGCAGTAAACGTTGATTTCACTGTACACAAACAAAACAATTAAAAATATTTCCATTGATAACTGAAATTTACAGACAGGCAAAGTAAGAAAAATGCTGCTCGAGAACTTATTTGAATTTGATTAAAGGATATTTACTGTGTATATTTTGACATATGATGTTGACCATTTGTATTTTAATGGTTATAAAGCTTTAACTTTTTGAATCTCAACTTCTACTGTCATTAAATAAGTATTGGCCGACCCGCTATTATCTGACAGACCTCTCCATAATTTCCCACAAAGGTAAAAATTTAAACTGATAAAAATCTAAAAAAAATGATTAAAAGGAAACATCAATATTATCTGTCAAAATTATTCACCTGGATCGATCGGTCTTCAGCTGTCGTTAAGACTTCGCCGATCACAACACGTCCGCCATTCTTCTCGCATTCTTACCTTTCTTCTCCACGTTCGTCCGAAACATTTTACAATGTCGTCTTCCCATCTTCTTGGAGGCTGACCAGGTGGTCTTTTCTGTTTTCATGGGTAGCACTCAGTAATGATTGCAGTCCACCTATTGTCAAAATTATTAAAAAAAAAAAAAAAAGGATTCTGCCAAGCCTATATCTAAGTTCCCATCCTGTCAGTGGAAAGGAATTAATTAAGCTCATTTAAAAAAAATAATGTTCAGACATTTCAGAAGGAAACCATTTTATTCATTGTAATGAAAGAGACAATCTGCAATTTATAATAAGATAAATTCTGTTTCTCTGATGAAAAGGTATGGTCCAGGGGATGGAACATAGGAATGGAAGCCAGCAACTCTGGAATTCTACTCTTGGTTCTAACACAGACTTTCTCTGTAATTTCACCTCTCTGCCTCAGTTTCCAGATATGTAAAATAATTATAAAATTTCAGAGAACATTTTGAGGGTTAAATAGTTAGAGGAACATCTCTATAGAAGTGTTCCATATTATAGTCTGGCTATAAAAACTGATTTTGACGCAACAAAATGGGGATTTGTCTTAAAAGTTACCACTTTGTTAATGACTATTGGAGCCCCACATTATGCCTTCTTCAGTCATCCTCTTCACTTATAAATTCTACCTGATCTGACTCAGCAAGATGAGCTGAACTCCTCTTGCCCTACTTGAGGTGGGTAAATAGTATTCAAATGATACAAGTACCTCAATTCTAAACTTATTCAAAAATCTTCACAGTGAAATGCCTTCATTGACTTGTACTGAGCTGCAGAAACCTTTTACAAATCCATTGTGAATAGCCTTCAGCCATCTGTCACCTCAAGATTAGTTTTGAGTTTAAAAAAAGTCTCTCCTGTAAGGGTTCACATTTCATTTTGTGACTATAAAAGCTAATCCTAATGACCTAATCTCAGGATGGTACACAGCTGCTGGCTCAGGTTCTGCCTCAACAATGGCCTTCCTGGGCTGGTAAATTGATTTGGAGGCCAGTCAAACCCAATAAGAGCCCCCCTTTTGGGATAAACAAAAATTCCCAACCCAAAACCATCTTCAGCCATCCCCAGTTTAAACAATTTCTTCTTGGGCTTTTCCCCTATAGTTGCCAAGTTTTGCACAACTCCATGGGATGTTTATATAAGTAGTTTACAAATACTCAAATTATTTCATTCAATAATTTGCATACATACACATAATTTGTATATAACTATAAACTTCAGCTTAAGGTCATCTTCAGCTTAAGGAGACATCTGGCTCCAAGTAGTACAGGGGCTTGGATCTGGAGCTTTGCAAAACCTGGCAGCTGGGGCTGGTGGGTAGGTGTTGAAGGGTGTCTGGGGAGTAGGTGAGTGTTGGCACAAGGGAGGTGAGCAAGAGTCAGGGCTGCTGTGTTTGTGTGAATGACGTGGGGCTGTCGAGGTGTTGTGGGGGTAGAGGTATCTGGATGGAAGTGGGACGGAAGCTCAGTGGCTAAGGGTACAGTTCTGGGAGAGGTGGGGAAATCAGAAGCTGGGAACAGCTCCATTTGCAGAGGTGTCTTGAAAAGAGCTAGCTTTGTGGGAGTGTCCAGCGAGGTAGGGAAAAAGTGGGGTTTGTGGGGGATAGCCAAGGCCTTTTGTGTGTTCTGGGGAAATGTTTAGAGGCAGCTGTGCAGGTGGTTTGAGTGGTGGGAGCTGGGTGGATGGAAGTATCTAATAGGGCATGACTGGGGCCCCCTCTCCTCACCCTCTAGTCCCACTTGCCTGTGCCTTCCAGATGCTTTTTCCTCACTCATATCCAGCAGAGCATTGAGATAATAGCTGTTTAGTTACCACATATTACAAGTTACACACCAAAAAGCTCACCAGTAGTAAACCAAGCTTCTTATACTTTTTTCCTCTACCATGATGCATTGTTTCCCAGCCTACAATTTCCATGCATCCTTCAGGGAACTACAACTCCCAGAATTCCCTTGTTCTTCACTGAACTGGTGTCAGGCCATGCTTGCCCTATTGCCTGCCTTAAAGAGCCAGTACTTGGAGAAGGGATGTGCTGGCCTGCTCTTACAGGAGGAGCACACCCTGTGTCAATGACACTGACAAATCTGTCTTGGTGTTCTGAATCAAGACCAGGTGAGATTCTGGGTAGCTAATGCTTGAATCATTGGTATGTGGGTATATGCTCACTTCCCTTTCTCATACAAAATCACTTGCCCTTCATAACTGAAACAGAGTGGGCGATACCACAGAGTTATACATATGCTCTGGGACTGGTGGAAAGTCAGATTGTTCTTTATTGTAAAAAAAATCCTCTTTGGCACCCATCATCTTGAACACCAACTAGCTTCTCCCATCTACAATGGATATTTGCTTTCGCTTTTTGGAAAAAGGAGGGTATAGACACTTGTGTGAGGTATTTCAGAGTTACACAATGTGAGCATTTAATGATAAACACTTTATGGAGCACCTGTTTCATTAAGTTTGTAATGCTTTCGGATATGTCATTTTTTGAGCTCTCTTAAAGGTAAGAAATATGTCTCCCAAGATTTGCTTGGGGGAGCGCAAACAGAGACAGATAAAGTCTAAAAGGACCTGGACTGACACTGCAGTGGTGTTGGAACTGAACCAATACAGTTCTGGTTAGGACACTTTCATTAGTGTGGAGCGGTCTGAGGGCAGAATGAAACTAATCAGGGAGTGAATTGGAGAAGACAGAATCAAGCGCAAGGAGCACAGTGGTAAAATGGAGGAGGGAATTACGATGGAAGCTGGAGAAGCAAGTGTGGTTAAGTGTTTTTATTAAAGTAAAAGCAAAGAAGCCAGGTGAAATGAAGTTGAGAAATGAAGTAAAGGAAGACAGCACATGGGAGGGGATGGGGCCAAGAGGACGGGTTGTGTGGTGAGAGGTTCACATAAGTCAGATGGATAACAGAAATGAGAAAGAGGGAAGTGAGTCCTTGTGCCACATATATGTCAGTCCTAACTTTAAAATAATTGGCAAGATCCTGGGAATAAAGGAGACAACAGAGCATGTCAGAGAGGAAGATGTAGGGTGTGATAAATGAAGGAATTCTCAAGGGATAGAGGCATGTGAGTATATCAGGGAAAAGTAGAATTGTTTCAGCTTCCTGTTGCTTGTTAAAGACAATTTACAGTGAGGCATAGTCATAGGGCTTCCTCCAGAGGCACTCAGCAGAGCTAGACATAAAGGGGGATAACAAAGGCAAGGGGAAAGCCAAACTTGGTAGAAGGCGTAGCAGATAGATGAGAAAGGGGAGGAAAAACAATCACATCAGCAGCTTCCAGCATGGTGAGTATATGAGGGTATATTTCAAAACCTGTAGTAAAGGGGTGAGGGTGGATTGTCCTGTGTCTCAGGTAATAAGTGTAGGGATAGTACAGTAAATATTGTGAAACTTATAAAAGGCAGCGGTGAACCTGGCTGAGATATCACTCCTGAGGGTGCCAAAGGCCCAGAGAAGGCAACTGCTCGAGGCCACCTGGCCTGTATGTTGCTGGTTTCCTCATAGTGACGGGTGCCACTAGAACTCACTGAGAGCAGTTTGGGAAGATGCCCTACTGCAGCATGAGGAACAAGGCAGCCTTTCCGAGAAATTTTCAGTCAGAGCTTAACAAATAGGTGCTAGACAACTTTATCTAGACTGTGCCAGAGGACAAAAAGGATATTCTTGTCAAGGTCAACCTAAAACTCTGAAAAAGAAGGGTTGTTATCACTGCCTAGTTCTGCAAACCTGTTCAAAGCTAAACCCCCTGAGCCAGCAAAAAGTCATTTCTACCCCTAAATCCAAGATCAGAATGCAAGTAATTTGTTTTGGACTTGGACTCTCAGCCTGGAAAAATAAAGCACCGTGTTTTTGTGTTTTCATTATATGTTTGCTTTACAATTTTATTCATAAAAAATATGTACTATTAATTACCACTTACTGGATTGCTTGCAAGGATTATTTTAAATTTTCTATGTATTTTATTTTAACGCTTACATATAGGTTTGAGCATATTTCTTGTTCTGTTTACAAGAATACATCTATTTATGTTGCTAGACATTCTATCTGCATACCCTGACAGAAGCATGCATGTGGAAGAAGAGGGCAGGGGGAAAAAAGGCGGGGGGGGGGGGAATTTGGGGGCCTGTGAACAAATTTTTTTTTTAAAAAAAAAGCAGTATGAATTAATACATTTACCTGAGCTCCCTTCCCCTTCATCAGAGGATTCCACTTTGGGCCTTGTCTGGGCTGGGTTTGGTTGGCTGTTGAAGAGCGCCTGGCTTTCCATGGGGTCAGCATCCTTTGTATCCCCCTTCCTCAATGAGTTCTTCATTGCTGTGAGCTACTGGAGGTTCCTGCCTCTGGATTTCAGTCCACTGTCGCTCACAGGGTGGTTGTGGGGGATCCCTGTCCAGTATGGCATCCAGCACCGTAATAATATCAGAAGGTGTAGCAGGAAACCTCCATTGCCTTTTGATAGGACTGATATTGTTCCTTTCCCCTTTCTTGGCATTGCTCCTCATCCCTGGCGTACCCCACCTTTAGTTTCTTCTTTGTAATGTCAGAACAAACATCTTTATTCCTATGGCAATTCCGCAGCTGGGCTTGCGCTGCCCCTTATTCCCTCAGGCTGAGGAAGTCCAGAACTCCTCTCTTGACCCAGGCTGCAGCATGAGGCTTGCCTGAACTTTTCTTAGCCGCAGCTCCATCTGGTGACATAGCTGTGCACAGGGCTAGCACAGGTGTGCTCACAAAGGTGGGCTCGTAGGAAGAGAAGAATTTCCAAAACAGGCTGGGGATGTTTCAGTGGGCGGCAGGCTTCTGGTCTGGCAGCCCACAACAAGGCCCCTAGCTCCTGTGTTTGGAATCGCTAGGGAAACCCTGTAGCACCACCCTACCCACATGCTGTGAGCCCTGGGCAGCAGAGTTCAAAACTGGACTACAGCTGTCACCATCACTGGGACGGGGCACCGTGTGATTGTTGCTAGAGGATGGTTTATATTGGATGAGGTAATGCAGTGTCAACACAGGCAACGAACCAACAGAACAGTGCTGGTACAGGCCTTATGTCGTTTGGGGAGGTGGTTTAATTTGACTGACAGAATAAGAGGGTTTTACTGACAGGATGCAAAATTGTGTGTGGATACATGCAAATATATGCCCCCATAAGGCAAGTTTTACTGGTAAAGCTTCATAGCGTATCCCAGGCTCCAATGTCTCAATACCATCACTTGTCATCCTCCCTGCAAGAAAGTCAAATGTAATTATTTTAAGGTCACTATTACTTAGTAGCTCAGCCACATATACTCAGGAATAAGGGCAGCATCTCCTCATGTGTGATCCAGAAGCAGCATCTCATATCCCAAAGTGGTGATGGTTATTATTGTTGTTGTGAAAGGGGCTCGTGGCTGCTTATTAAGGGTTATTGGCAACTGAGGTAACCACCCAGAGGGCCATTAAAGGGACATCTTTGAGGCTAATGTCCGCAGCCAGCCAGTGGAGAGATTCCTAAAACAGAGGCTAGGGGGTGTTGTGGGCTGTGTGGGTGAGTACATTAGCTGAAGAGTTTTACGTGTATGACCCTGAAAGAAAGCAGAGCCAGAGAGGCAGCCTCTCCTCAGATACAGTGCTGACTAGAGGGACTCACCTAGGGATAGTTTAGCAAGGAAGCTACCTGTGTGCTCTATGTTTCTGTTCATGGAAACAAGACTTTGTGTATATTTCTGTAAATAAATGGATTACATCAAGGATTTCTGGGTCACTGATTTTTCACTCAAACGGAACCAACCTACAAGGCCCTGAATTTTGGTTTTCCACTTGTTCTAAGGGTACGTCTACACTTACCTCCGGGTCCGATGGCAGGCAATCGATGTTATGGTATCGATTTATCGCATCTTGTCTAAACGCGATAAATCGATCCCGGATCGATCCCGGAAGTGCTCGCCGTCGACACCGGTACTCCAGCTCGGCGAGAGGAGTACGCGGCATCGACGGGGGAGCCTGCCTGCAGCGTCTGGACCCGCGGTAAGTTCGGACTAAGGTACTTCGAATTCAGCTACGTTATTAACGTAGCTGAATTTGCGTACCTTAGTCCGAAGTGGGGGGGTAGTGTGGACCAGGCCTAAGGGTCAACACTTTTATTTGCATTGCAGTAGTGCTTAGAGGCCCCTGTCATGGAACAAGGGCTCGTTGTGCTAGGCATCGAACACACATGTAAGAAGTAGACAGTCCCTACCCTGAAAAGCTTACAGTTTAAGACAAAAGAGAAGGTGAGCACAAGGTAATAATGAGCCAGAACAGAGCAGCCGGAAAATCATTGGTCACAGCACACAAGCTGCCTGTCACAGCACACCACATTTTCTGTAGGTGCCGAGGAGAAGAGTTTTAAGGAAGACTTAGAAGGAGACCAATGAGGTGGCTTTGTAGGTGTTTCCATGGAGCTTTTTCCATGCCTGATGGGCAGTCTGGGAGAAATCATAAAGGTGCTTGTTTGAAAAATTTAACAAATGTGCAAAAACTGCTGGCAGCTCTGGCAAAGCAGAGGCAGGAATGGACATCTCATAGCCTGTAAGAGATGATAGGTGGGGCAGGGACAAGTATTGAAGGGTCTTGTAGCAGGGCAACTTGCCCCTAAGGGCTGGAAGGCCTATGGCCAGCCAACCCTGATTACTAAGGAGCCACACCTGGGAGAGATCAGTTGCTTGCCCTATAAAGAGCAGCAGAAGGTTCCAGTGGAAAGGAGAATAGTCAAGGATCAGAACTACAAGTGAGCAGGTTCTAGAAGTGTCCCCTGGGAATTAGGACTGGCAGGGGCCTGCAAAAACAGGAAAGATCCCAGCCAGGAAGGCTGGGAGGAGGAAGAGCAAACTTAGTTTTGGATAGACTTTGTTTTGGGACTTTGTGTTTTATGTGAAGTTTATTTCTATATTAATAAACCCGGGCCCCAAGGACAGGTATTCTTGACCACAAAAAGCCTGGGTGGCATGTTCAAATAAAACGTCAAGACTGGAAACTGAGGCAGGCTGCTTGTACTGTTACTCAAGGCCATGAAGGGGCACATGGGAGTTGACCAGCCTGGTCACAAATCTTAAAAGTGAAGACTAGTAGTTTGTGTTTGATCTGATGGAAAAGAGGGAGCCAGTAGACGGATGCAAGGAGGGGGGTGATCTCATCAAAGCAATGAGCCAGGAAAGTGATCATTATAGCAGCATTTTGAATGGAGATGAACGGGGCAAGAGTGCATTTGTCCAGGCTGGAGACTGGTACTGGTGTAGTACTCAAGATGTGAAATGATGAGCATTTGGACTAGATAGAGAGAATCTTGTGACACTGAACCTGTTTACAGAGTAGTTTAGCATATTGAAAAGTTTGGATTTTCACTTTGTCTCCTGCATTGCCCATAGGCATTTGTACATAGTGATTACATTTAAAGCCTTAACTTCCCAAGGACCTCACTGACTTCAGTAAGACTTGGATTGGCTGGTCGTCTCTGTATATCCCTTAGTGTCTCAGATGATTTTTCCACAAGTTGGACCATTGACAAACTCATTGTCTCCATAGGAAATGTAGTTTCTCACTTAGAGATGTTTATTACAAGTACTTGGTTAGTAGCACAAGAAAAATGTCCCTGACACATGGATATTTTAATACAGCAAGTTTACTATTTTCCAACCATATACCTCAACTGCTTACCACTATTACGTGACTCTCTTTATTCAGGTTGTGTTGATTAAGCAGTATCACCCCCTTGATTTTCAGATCCAAGGGAGATTTTGCAAGCCTGGCACTTAGCAAACACATTTTTTTTACCTGCAAAGGAACATGTCTGAAACAGAGATCATTGAGCAAATTTGTAGTTAAAAATCAACATATCTGATCTTTTTACTTGTGAAGGCATGTGTCTGATACAAAAATCAGAGTTAGTAAAATGAGCATCTCATGGCCATCTTTTCCAAAATGATTGTTCAGTGTTAATCACACTCTAAATCTTTGTTAACACAAAATGCATGCAAGAGGGTTCTATTGTCTTTAATGCTTTCAGATGGATTTTTCTACCACAGACGGGGTGAGTGGATGTTTTGCACAGAAGTACTAGTTCCTCTTCTATTTTGCCAGGGTCTGGTCTACACCTAAAACTTAGGTCGACTTAGCTATGTCACTCAGGGCTGTGAAAAATTTCACAGCCTGTGCGATGTAGTTAGGTCAACCTAACCCCCACAGTTGATGCAGCTACATCAACAGAAGAATTCTTCCATCAGCCTTCTCAAAAGGCAGGTGGATTTACTAAAGAACAGGAAAAACCACTTCCCTCGCTCTAGTGTCTATACTATAGCAGCATAGCTGTAGTGTGTTGCTGTAGCATTTGTAGTGTAGACATACCCAAGAAAGATTGTGGGTCAGTTTGGAATCTTTGAGTGGTCTCTTTCATATGCATAGGATTTGACTCACTTCTATTGTTTCATTTTGGAGTATGATGTATTGGCTACATGGGCACTGATCTTGCCCCTGCAGAAGGCCCCAGATGTGGTGCAGTTAGTGGGGTTCTGCTATGTAGGACAATGAGGGGAGACAGGATTTGCTGAACCCACACAGGCCCAAATGCTCTGCATTCTACAAATCTCAGCTCTCTGGGGGCTCCTGGTATGTATCTACATAGCAGCTAGAGGAGGAGTGGCCTGGGGGAAGAGACAGGCTGACACCAGTGGATCTATTACTAGCAGAACAGAGGTGCAGGAGTTCTCTACGGCTTCACAGCATGGGAAGACTATTCAGCCCTCCCCATCCTGAAGTAATCCATTTTTGGTATGAAGAACCAGATTTAGCCCTCTAAAAGAACTACAGATATTTACATGGTTCTATGTTACTATTATACATGCGGTAAAAAAATCAAGGATTAAAAACATGATACTGACATGGCATAGTAATGAATCCTCTAGCTCCACATCAGAGAAATGCTCCCTTCTCTCCAATCAACTGGTTACAATATTTTATTTAAGCTTACTTCTATAAGTAAAGCATCTTGACTGTTAATCATAGAAATGAACATATTCATCCTTTTCTCTTTGGAGGTCAAAGCCGGTTCATAGCATACCCTAAAACATTTCCATTGTTTTTGTTTCCACTGAATGCAAGGAAAATATGGCGTTGACTTCATTAAATAAAAGAATAAAATAAAAGCAGAAGTAATTTTCATAAGTTAGATGTACAGATTTCACAGCTCAGAAATAAGGATGTCAAACGTGTCCAGCTTGTACAGCCCTCCTACACAGAAACCACAAGGTCTCAATGATAAGTCACTGAAACCACAGCATTCAGCTTTTTGTCCACAACTACCATTACCAAATGGGCGTTCTTGCTTGCAGTGCAGTGTCTGATCACACAATCGTTTTTCCAAGGTTCGCTTAAAATGCTGAACTGTGAAAAAAAGAAAACCTCATTATGCAAAGCAACTACCCTGTATAGCTTTTTAATTTTTTTTTTAAATATATATGTGCACACATCTTAAAAGGATCAGTGCAGAAGATCTTAAAAGAAGCCATTTTCCAGGGATGCCACACAGGATTTGTCATATAAAGGAGGGTACATTTGGATGTCCTTTAACCACCTTCAGGATGTTACCTTAATTGCCCAAAGCAAAGAAACAGGGCTTGAATACACATAAAATTTGTGCCACTTTAACTATACGAGTATAGGTAAGTGGTACAACCCCCATAGTGTGAGTGAAGTTATTGGTATAAAGGTGTATTATACCTATACAGCCACTCCTATATGGGACATGGAATAACGCTACTGGTACAAGGCATCTTTTTACTGGTATAACTGTGTCCACACTAGTGCTTTTGCTAGTATAACTACATCAGTTAAAAAAAATAATCACACCTGTAACCAACAAAGTTATCCCAGTAAAATTTCAAGTATAATGGGGAGATAGGCCTCTGAGTTATGGCATTTCTGTACCTTCTTCCTTAAAGAAATTGTATCAGGTCAAATTTGGCCCCAAATTTAAGTTTAGTAAAAAGTTAGGGGCCTGATTCTGCTCTCATTTGCAGTCAAATACCATTGGCACTAAGTCACTCCTGATTTACACCAGCATGAGAAGACAATTGAGCCAGAGATTTTATAAAACCCAAGACAAATAGAAATGTTGCCATGGTTTTTAAAATTCCAATATAAAGTTTTTTTTTAAATTTAACCTCCAGTGTTTACAGTCTAAAGACAGCATCACCATTCTAAGGCATGAGAACAAGAAAGTGATTCCAACTAGGACTAAAAGTGAAGTTCATTAATCATGCAAAAAGCATAATAGTCAAAAAGTAAATTAGATTTTAAAAAATAGTTTAATTTTAAATAATCTATAGGGTATTTGTAAAAAAGCAGTATGGACAATGATCTTCGGCCAAAACCCATTAAAGTCAATGGAAAGATTCCCAGATTTCAATGGACACTGGATCAGGCCCTATATAAGGATTGCCTGTCACTCTTGAATCTAAAATTTCATGGTATTTCTTGGCTTCAGGTTTTTAACATAGAAGTCATTTTCTTGTAAATGTAGTTTCTTTCATTTCTTTCTGTCAGTGAATAAAACAAAGGAGACCCTCTTGTAATTCTGACCCACTGTTCACCATACATGCCTTAGTAAGAAAAGAACATTTCTTCTACCAACTGTATCTAAACCAGATTTCTTGTTGTGTTCTTACTTTACACCACACTGAGTTGCATTCCAGTATACTGCCATTACTCTTTACAACATACATCATACTGACTCTGAATGGAGTCTTCAGTATGTGTGTATTATTCTAAGAGAACTCTTAGGTAGCAGGAAGATAATATGTTGTTCAGGGTAGCTTGAATGATGACAGGTCTACTTCATGAGAAGGGCTGAAGATCTCCAGAACAATGAAAATACCCCAAGTACAATAGTCCACGAGCAAGTAATCCTTTCAGTATGGAGGAAGGAGGGGCTCCTCTTTATCAATTATCTCCCCATCAGTCCCAATCCCATTATTTGGGGACTGGCCAAATTCCAGTTTCCACAATTATATTCTGTTTCCATAAAGTTTCCCATAGAAGTGTTATAGTGTTCTTTACTTCCTGTCCTAAAATGTTATATTACACTTCACAGGTGGCTGCACTTTAATGGTGGTGAAAGTTATTACTAAAGTACTAAGTGTTTGATATTTTACGGAACACACAGTAAAACTTGTTTCTTACACTATAAAGGTTATAACCTGACAAATATACCATATGGGAACACAGTTCAAGAATGAGAAAGTTCAAAGATATTATTGATGAAGAGACCAATATGAGACTGCTTCATGAAATAAGCAAATTTTAACAGATGTGTAGAGAGAAAGGGGAAAGCTACATGTCATCTGGGAAACATGAGGCTGTTCCAAGACTTAGGACTTGTCTATACAGGGACACTCAGCAAAATTAATCTGAATTAACTTTTAAAGTGGGTTAGTAGTTAAACTGTATTCAGAATTAAAGTGGCCTTAAATCAGTTTAGTTTAATTCACTTTAGAAGTGGGCTTAACAGGAATAAGGCATTCTTGTTCTGGAATAATAGCGTCCACACATGGAGTTGTTCAGGAATAGCATTGTGCTTTAAATTAATACCCCCCCCTTTAATCTGAATTCACTTTTAAGTGTAGACAAACCCTAAAGAGTGGCATAAAATTAGGTGCAAAACCAAGTGGTTGAAAAGGAGACAAAGTGTAGCTTATCTACCAATGCAAATGCACACGGGAGTAGGCCCATTAACTTCAGTAGAACTAATCTTGTGAATAGTTATGCATGTGCATATTGGGCCCAAAATTTGTAGCATACTCTCAACTCTTGGGGTAAAAGATATTTTATAAATGTAAGCTACTAATACTACTAATTGCTGCAGCTGTGTTCTTTCTTATTGACAAGAAACCAAATATAAACAAAATATAAAGTCATACTGCACACCTCTGCTAAACAGATAAATACTAGGATAATCAAGTTGGACACAAACCAAACTTTCATCACAAAATTGGGAAGTGTCCATGTGGCTTTATGTTCATATGACATCTTCACAAGGTCTGCTCTTACCAAAGATAACACAAAATAAATTAAAAGGATTGTGATCTAGGCAAGTTCAGAATTATGTAGACCGTGCTGTAAAACAACGTTTTTACTTGCACAGGGAGCTATTTTTTACATATGGCATAGAATCATAGAAGATTAGGGTTGGAAGAGACCTCAGGAGGTCATCTAGTCCAACCCCCTGCTCAAAGCAGGACCAACCCCAACTAAATCATCCCAGCCAGGGCTTTGTCAAGCCGGGCTTTAAAAATCTCTAAGGATGGAGATTCCACCACCTCCTTAGGGAACCCATTCCAGCGCTTCACCACCCTCTTAGTGAAATAGTTTTTCCTAATATCCAATCTAGACCTCCCCCATGGCAACTTGAAGCCATTGCTTCTTGTTCTGTCATCTGCCATCACTGAGAACAGACTAGCTCCATCCTCTTTGGAACCCTGCTTCCGGTAGTTGAAGGCTGCTATGATATCCCCCCTCACTCTTCTCTTCTGCAGACTAAATAAGCCCAGTTCCCTCAGCCTCTCCTCGTAAGTCATGTGTCCCAACCCCCTAATCATATTTGTTGCCCTCCACTGGACTCTCTCAAATTTGTCCACATCCTTTCTGTAGTGGGGGGCCCAAAATTGGACGCAATGCTCCAGATATGGCCTCACCAGTGCCGAATAGAGGGGAATAATCACTTCCCTCGATCTGCTGGCAATGCTCCTACTAATGCAGCCCAATATGCCATTAGCGTTCTTGGCAACAAGGGCACACTGTTGACTCATATCCAGCTTCTCATCCACTGAAATCCCCAGGTCCTTTTCTGCGGTACTGCTGCTTAGCCAATCGGTCCCAAGCCTGTAGCTGTGCATGGGATTCTTCCGTCCTAAGTGCAGGACTCTGGACTTGTCTTTGTTAAACCTCATCAGATTTCTTTTCACCCAATCCTCTAATTTGTCCAGGTCACTCTGGACCCTATCCCTATCCTCCAGCATATCTACCTCTCCCCCACAGCTTAGTGTCATCTGCGAACTTGCTTAGGGTGCATCCATCAGTTAATGAAGATGTTGAATAAAACCGGCCCCAGTACTGACCCCTGGGGCACTCCACTTGATACCAGCTGCCAACTAGACATCGAGCCGTTGATCACTACCCACTGAGCCCAACGATCTAGCAAGCTTTCTATCCATCTTATAGTCCATTAATCCAATCCATACTTTTTTAACTTGCTGGCAAGACTACTATGGGAGACTGTATCAAAAGCTTTGCTAAAGTCAAGGTATATCACGTTCACCGCTTTCCCCATATCCACAGAGCCAGTTATCTTACCATAGAAGGCATTCAGGTTGGTCAGGCATGACTTGCCCTTGGTCAATCCACGTTCACTGTTCCTGATCACCTTCCTCTCCTCCAAGTGCTTCAAAATGGATTCCTTGAGGACCTGCTCCAGGATTTTTCCAGAGACTGAGGTCATGTTACTATTATTTTTACATTGCCTATTTTTGGCATTAAAGTTTAGTGGCATTGTATCTAAAGCCTAACTGCAATGGAGAACAACCGATTATTAGGTAAACTTAAATGATGTTCATCAGTGCAAGAGTAAGATATTTATTTTCAAATATGGCAAGAGAGAGAATGTTTAACTCAATGCAAAAGTTCCCACAATCAGTCTTGGTACAAGTTCAGCCTGTGTTCATGTGGTTTGTTAGAACTTTTTTATGCCCACAAAGGGCCAGCCTTAAAGCTGACTGAAATCAATAGGAGTCTGACTTTAGTAGGCTTTAGAGACCATGCCTTAATTGTCTATGTTGCAATGAAACCTGACTGTGAAAGCTGAGTGGGTACAAATCTAAATCTTTTTCAACTTCAGGACCTGCAACTTAGTTGTATTAATTGTCTGACTTACTGTATTAAAGAAAAGCCATCTTCAAGTTTGAATTGCTTCCATGAATGAGTAGTGTTTCAATATTAGTTCCCACACAGTGTAGAATTTTTTCTAGGCTGCTGCTTGAGGAGTTTTTCCTACCTGAGCCTGATGCATTTGGGTAAATCTCATGGTGGAAGTTGCATTGTATTTTGCCTTGATCCTGGATTGGTCAAGTCTTTTCTGGATTAAGAGGGGCAGCTGAGGTCACTTTTCAGTTGGTTCTTCAGATGGAGAAGAGAAGACCAGAGCATGCATAGCTTCCTCAGCATTGGCAACCCTGCAGACAGGCAGTTCCACTTGCAAACCTTGGAGACTGACTGCCCAGATGTTGGACCAGATTCACCAGTACACTCTGGGTTCTTTGTGCCAATCTGGTGAGGCAACGCAGCCATAAACCTTGCTTAATTCACTAGTAAAACTTCTATAAATTCTTTGCATCAGCAGTGTGGTGGAAAGCAGGCTATACCAATAAATATGGCCCACTGGCTTTACTTTATTAAAACCATACCTGTGATTAAACAGGGAGATTAGGAAGTGGGCAGTTGGAATGCAGATCTACACTGAGGATACTACCAATGATTGCAGAGAGATTTCTTGTCAGATCCTGAAACTGATGAAGATGCTGAAATGGTGACTGTAAATAAAGGAGCTGAAGAGGAAGAGCTTATGTGGACTGAAGTAAAGAGATAATAGACTTTATGCAGAGGAGGAACAATAGGCTTCCATACACCATGATGGCTGTGGACATGAAGCTCCCACATTACAATTGTTTCCCATTGTAGTACACACAAAGTGCTCATGCTGTACAAACTGGTGGGACTGGCAAATAAAGAGTACACAACAAGCATGAAATGGGGTGGTAGTAATTCTGACACTGGCCTCCATTCAAGCCATTGGCAGCATTCGAATGCTGCAGTGAGAGGCACAGCATGGCTAAATCACACCTCAACATCAGCAGCAGCAGCACCCCTTTGCAACCGGAGCATTTCTGAAAATTCTAAAGAATCTTTGGACTCAACATTCCATCGGCTGTCAAACCACTTCCATGTAAGTGACCACACACACCAAACATAATTTCCAACACAACACGGGCTGCTGGTTAATTCTTATTTAAACTTAAGCCTGAATATTAGGGCACAGTGTTGAGTCTTAATTCGCAATTCTAGTTTGACAGTTAACTGACGAGTTTTACATGTGAAGTGTGGGCAGGAGCTCCTAGGTAGAGCACCCCCACACCTAAAATAAAAAAGGGGAGGGGAGGGGAGGGGGGATTTGGCTAAAACTAAATTTTTAGTGGGAAAACATTTCGATTTTTCCATGGGAAAAGTAGGGGGGAAAAGTAAAAGAGAAGAGTGAGAATTCAACTGTAAAAACCCCTGATTTCCCCTCCCCCAATACTTCCTTCCTTCTTTCAGTGGGGCAAATAGCATGGGGAATGGGGAGGGGGAAGAAAGAAAACAAGGGAAAGGAGAGGGAAACAATTCAAACCATAAAAACTGAAAAACTTTTTCCCCCCGTGGAGCTGTGAAATTGACAAGACAGCCAACATCCGACGTAAGAAATGCAGCATCTATGCAGACACTGCATCACTCTACACTGACATAAGCCCTATGCCTCTCGTTGAGGTGGAGTTATTATGTCTGTGTAGTAGGGCACTTACATCAGTGGGAGCAAGGCTGTAGCGTAGACACTGACATAGTTGGGTCAACATAAGCAGCCTTATGTCAACCTAGCTCTGAAGTGTAGACCAAGCCTGTGTGTGTGTGAAAATATACAGTATAGGAAGTCTAAGACGTTTCAATCTAATTATATGTGACACAAGAGAGCAACAAACAGTGAGGGAAAAGGAGTGAGAAGGTGGAGGTCCTGACATGTGCACACCTGGCATGGGTTCACTGGAAAAAAGTGTTTTTAGATAAGTTTTCTCCTGTTTTTTCTGGCCCCCACACTTCCCACTAACAGCCCCACTTTGAGCTGTTTCAACCAGAAGTTCCCTAGTTATCCCTATCTCAGTAATATTTCTTCTCCCTGGTCCAAATAGTAAAACCCCCTTCCCTATAGAAAAAACAAGACTACAGAATAGACAGTTGGCAATGTCATGGGAACACCTGCAATCCTGTGTTATGGCTCCTGCTGCCTCTGCTGCTCTCTCCTCCTGAGGAAAACAGGCAGACCTTAGGAGCATGGTGGATGTTCCTGCCCCACATAATGCAGAGAGGTAGGAAAGAGTCTTATTTTTTTCAGACTCTGTTTACATTCAGTTGAAACACAGACTCCTGGAACCACATTGTTAATAAAAGACTTGATATAAAGACCAGAGTATTTTTCCAGTTGCCATAATTGTTGCCGATAGGAAATTAAAAACTGTATGCTTTGGCATGTACATACATTTCTAGGGACACTGTGAAGATTAATTCTTGAGAACCTAATTTGTCCTGAATAGAGACCTTAGTGTGTCTGTTTTCAAAACAGCTACAGTTGGAATTTATCTAGGTTCTTATATGCCCTCCAGCATTGTAGTACCTTAGCATCTCCTGTAGATAATGAATTTTTCCCACACACAGTCCTACGAGGCAGGGATATAAAGTAATCTGTTTTACAGATTGGGGGAACTGAGGCAGAGAATGATCACAACTTGTCCAAGCTTACACAGGAGGCCTGTGGCAAAATGAAAAATTGAACCCTGATTGCCTACATCCCAATCCAATGCCTTAACATAAGACTATTATTCCTGTAGTCTGTATAGTTTTGCATTGCTGTATGTACTATGTTAATTTCTCAATACTTATATCACCACATTTCCCAGTTACATTTATTCTACATTTTATATTTAATATCATTCCAAATTAGGAACTTGGTTTTCCTTATTTTTACATTTTCTTTTAGGCTTTCTTTTCAAAATTACTTTGAGTGACTCAAAGTTAAACAAAAACAAAAACCACCAATACCCACAGTGACAAAAACAAAAGATAGAGAAAGTGGCAGTAAGAAAATAGTAGACTGAATTTTTGCAACTGTTAAATATTTTAAAGACCATTGTTTTCTTGGTCTCTTTGTTACACAGTAGTTCTTCTGCCCCAGTCTCCCACTTTGAAACACAGTACCCTCTCCTCACTTTTTCCCCAACCCCTTGTGGTATAGATGAAACGCCACAGAATTCTTTGAAAGCAACTCTGTACATTTGCAGTTGTAACTGGTTGAACCGTATCTAACCCAGCAATGACTAAGCTATAGGAAAAGCCTTTTCAGTTATAATGTAAAGGAAAATGTGGGTGGGGGAACTGGGCCTTCTGGGTCTAACTCATTTAAAATTTGGATAGTAAGTGACAGTCATCAAGAGGAAAGAGGAAGACAACTCTCATCAGCCATGGATCTGAGGTTTTTCAGAATTCCATTGTCTGGCAGTTCCCCCTGTCCCTGACTGGTGATGTAATTCTAGAGAGAGTGCAATTATTTGACTCAGCATGTTCCTAAGCCACAAGAAAAAGAAGTGACGTACATAAAAAGCACAGTACTTGTTCTTATCAGATGAGAAGGACAGCAAGGAGTTTTCCCCGCTGTATGAACACAAGGGAAGTTCTTTGTCCTTGCTTTTTTTTTTTTTTCACTTGCTACGTGTGCCTTTTTCAAATGACCAAAATGTATTGCTGACCATGTCCCTTAACATAAAATAGACTCCACTCCAGAGAAATGGCATGAGACAGTTAGCTGCTCCATTGCCAAATATATATTACTTAGCTTCCCATTCTTGTTATTCAGCATACATCACAGCTGTTTTAAGTGATCATAGATTACAGTTAGAAATGGGCTGGGCTGAGACACCCATCCAAACACGATACCCACAATATCCTCGAACTACCCCACTGGACCAGCGAACTACTAGTGAAGTCTGTCATGTTTTTATTGCCCATGGGTTAGGCTATACATCTGCTATTACACATAGTTGAGTTTCATTGTAATAAACTATGCGCTTACCACTATCAGCTGTCACATAAATAATCTTTAATCTATATACCTTTTTCTCTTTACATCATGAAGGACCTTCTGTAAGGCGATGTGATACCAAAAGGTTCACTAGACCTAAAACAACATACATATTGGCTAGCAGACCATCACTGGGCTTTTCAGCCATATCTCCATTCTGCAAGCTCATTAAATACACCTAAATTTAAAGGGATAAGCATAATATAATATCCCCATTAAAATGTAAAGTTTATAAATGCTCAACCACCCTTGAAATTATTTTGAACAAAAAGAGTTAATTTTAAATCAATCACTCACAACACCCCTGAATTTGGATCGGAGTGCCTAATGCTGCCTTATTGTACTGTGATTATTTGTTAACTTCCTGTGAACAGACTGTCTGAACCACCCCGATATGGTTAATTTTTGAAATCTGTTAATTATGTGATCTTGGTCAGGTCACTTTATTGTTTTATTACTCAGATTGTACCTCTAGAAATGTCATAGCATTAGGACCCAATCGTCAAGTGAACAGGCATGGGATTAGGCCCCTGGCTTTGATCTCTCTCAGAAAATA
Organism: Terrapene triunguis; assembly: GCF_002925995.2. Lineage (NCBI taxonomy): Eukaryota > Metazoa > Chordata > Testudines > Emydidae > Terrapene > Terrapene triunguis. The sequence goes on along the minus strand of NW_020664417.1, from coordinate 5,220,786 downwards.
TCCAAGCATATTAATTCTGAGAATTGCTACATGCCAGTCAGAGATGGTCAAGAGGTGGGTAAAACCCTCATCCTAATCTCAATACACTCCTAGGTTTGAAAGCCAAACAACCCATCTCAAAGTTTAATTCATTTCGAACCTCTAGGGATTCCTTCAATAGTAAGAGCCAAAATCATCCACATGGAATAAAAGAAAAAAACTCTAACATTCAATGTACACAATAAGTCCATCAACAACAAAAACTACTTGTAAGTACACTTCTTGCCTGGCTCCAAGTTCAGTCTTATAACTGGCATCTATAGGAAGCAGAGTTCAGCATAAACATGAAACAATGTTCAATCTTAAAAGACAGTAAGCAGCAGCTAGTGTGTTGCATTGAGACTCCAAGTTCCTGAGCCTGTCTTGTGATTGGCATGTTTAACAGAATACTTCAGAAATTTCTTCACTAACTGTACCAAATATTATTTCCACAGCGAATGAGAGGGGAGAATGGAAGAGTGTACAGCACTCCAGCATCTTGGATGTTGTTGATTGTTTTACTATTATGCTATGCTAAATAACCTCACTGTTGAAACAGCCATTGCTGAGATCTCATTAGGGCCGCATAAATGCATTATAAGACCCTAGATAGCAAGGGACGTTTTACCTTGTTTCCTTTAGTGAGAATTTCTATCAGAAAAATGTTGTTTTAGTAAAATGTTTAATTGTTATAGCTTGCACTGGTAAGGATTTGTTTTGTTTATTTTTTGGTTCTGTTTTTGAAAGTTTGAGCAAATTCCACTTGCCCATTCCAAGGTGTATATAGATTTAAAAGCACTAATTTGAGCCTGATCCAAGGTTTATTGAAGTCAATGGCAATCTTTCCATCATTTTCCAAAGGCTTTGAATCAGAGCCTTTGTACATGCATAACTCAAAAAGGACTGAATTATCAAGCTGAAGTTGAAACTTTCCAGGTGGCTACTCCTCACTGCAAAAGAAAATTTAAAATAATTGAGTTATACGCAATTAAAAATCAATTTTGCCCATGTTTAGTATGGCAGTACCACTAAATTTAGACTTCCTATACTATATATGGGATTATGGAATACCATAATCACAATGTTTGTTAGCTAAATAGGTGTGGGTTTCTACTACTTTTCTATTGTAAAGCCTCTGGACACAGCCATGTGGGGCTTTACAGATCACAAGCAACAACTGGAATTGCACCCAGAAACATACTGGTGGACAGTGCTGTATCTGATGCACCCATGTAATACACTTATTTTATTGTGCAGAGCAACAAAAATAAGTGGGCAGTCACATTCTGCATTAGCTGAACGTTCTGAGAGGTCTTTAAGTGTAGCTCCATACAGAGCACATTGCAGTAATACAACTGCATGGAAAACTGACAAATATCCAACAGTGACGTGGTTATATATGACAAACCAGATGAAGATTTTAAAAAAAACATTCTTTGCTACTGTTATCTATGAATTCTGGACCAGCTGATGGGGCAAGCAGACCTCCAGGTTGTGGCCCTCCCTGAAAAAAAACACCCAACAGAGGGCGTCTTTTCTGAAGGTTCATTCTACCCCCATCCCAACAGCATCACCTGTGTCTGGACTGAGATCCAACACACTTTGATCCAAATTGCTATCTCAGCCAGGCACTGGGAGAACAAAGAAACTACATATCTGATCCATTAAAAAGGAAACACAGACCTAAGTATCATCTGCATATTGATAGTACTAACTGGTCTCACCATCTCCCACCACAAACACATTGAACAACTGAGGTGGCAAAACAGAACCCTGTAGAATTCCACATGAGAGCTATGCGGTAGATTAAAAAACAGCCCAATATTTTAAAATGTTGCCTGCTAGGTCATTCTGCAAAATATTTTTTTACCTTTTTTCTTTTTTTTGTTTTTTTTTTAGTTTTGGTTTTGCAATTTCTTTGTTATGCCAATTTTAATTGGCCATCTCACCCATTGGGTAGGACTTGGTCAAAATAAAAAATATATTTTTAAAATGTTCCTTTCTGAAAATTTCCAAATTTCAAATCAGTTAAATTTTGTTTGAAAAAAATACAGAAAATTAAAAATCAAAACTATAAAAAACAAAGGTATAAAATGTTTTTGAATTTGCCAGTGTGTCAGTGAATTTTTTTTCTATTTTTCACCAGCTCTATGCCAACAGTTCAAAAAGAATCACCATGAATACTTGACCTGTGTGTGTGTATGTATGTATGTATAGGTGAGATCTATACACACGCACTTTGTACAGTTTTGTCAAACTGGAGTCAAGGTTGAGTACATATTATTAAGTGAAGGATAAAAATGTTACAGCAATTTTGTAATTATCCCAAAACAATTGCTACAGACCCAGGAAATGCAAAGGTTAAGATTTAATTCAAAAGCCCAGATAACCTTAACTCTGCCCTTTAGTAATGCCATACAATTATAACTGCTGCATAATAGTGTTTTCATTCCAGATTTAACTGATTTTCAGACACTAGCATTTTTTCTCCTCTTTATGGTGTCACTCTTGGGAACAATGGGTGTGAAGCAAATCTGCTCTCAGAGCAGATGGTGATCCCCTATGTGGTGGCCCAACTACAGCCCTAGTACAGCATTTGCAATGTATAAGGGAACCCCTGTGTACACAGATAACTCCACTGAAGTCAATGGAGTTCCACACAGGCGTAGCAGTCTGTCTACACACTGTCCATTATAGGATCTGGGCCCTATGGCAGGCAGTGGCTATTTTGAAAGAAAGCATATTTGACAAGGACACATTTAGCTTCACTCCCTTTGAAAACATTGGGCTATTACAGTCATTTAGAAAGAGGGCAAGTCTTCGAATTCTGTATATCAGAACATTATTCATCAGTTTCTGCTGAAGAAGAAACTCTCACTTATGGAGAATAAAAAACACTCAAACATTAATCCTAAATAAATTTCAAATGAAGTCAGTTCACTAGATTGCAGTAAGTTTTCACTATATGAGAAGTCTGCCTTATTCCATAATTACGGTCATTCGGGGGGGTGCGGAGGGGGGGAGAGAGAGAACATGGTCTAACACAGAGTGCTAAATTTCTTAAAGGATCCTCATTTTAATTTATTTTAAGTCAAACTAATTAACCTATTTACTTGTAAATGATCAGAAAATTCATTCTGTATTCAAATAATAAGTACTATAATATCCTTCATACACAACAAATTGGTTGCTTTAAGTGCAAAACTAAACTCGACTATGGAACCATGACCTGTATTCCCATAATATAGTTGAATGTGTTTAACCACCACGGCTGCTGTGGTGCTGTTGTCCAACAAGAAGCTTCTTTGGAATCAGTGGCATATTAGGCCCTGATCATGCAATATACTCCATGTCGGTGGACCTTGGATTTCAATAGGGCTCTGCACAGGTGTAAGGGTCTACCTGCCTGGAGCTCATTGCAGGATCAGGGACTTATGCTGTGCATCATAGCACAGTGGATATATTTTCTAGGATGTATCATAATTAAAACATTTGGCAGTGCTCATGAAGTTAATATATTAATTGTAGCATACTTCAGCTTGTTCAGATGTTGAATGAACTGATACTTTCAGCCACAGAAACCAGGCCATGCCTCCTTATTTTGAAAATGCCAAAATAATTCTGAAAAGATGGTATTCCACAAAAAACAGAGGAAACTAACAATGTTTGCAGGAATTAAAAAGAAGCTAGGGTAAATGTCTGTGTGTGTGCATATATATATATATATATATATATATTTTAAAACGAGTCATGAAGAGAAGTGCGTGCTGCCACTTTACTCATTACTATAGTGCTACTACAAACATGCATTTGTGCGATAGGACAGGTAAGATGCTGTATGAGACAGAAAAAAATGCAGCATCTTTGTTTACTTAGGCTTGTGGTTTCTAAGTACCTATTATTTACTGTGTTCATTTCTTGACTCAAAGTGAAAATGGGAATTCACCTTTTCTCTCTCTTTTTTTCCTGTCCAATGTGCAGATGGGGCATATTTTTATTCACTCCATCAATCCCTGCCCCCTACGCACTAACTCACACACATACACCTAGCCAGTGGAAAAGAAAAAAGGGTTACTCATTAATCCATTCTACAAAGCTTTCCAAACTGAAATGGGTGGGTTTACATCTTCAGTAAGGATCAATAAATAGGTAGGTATGCAGCGTACCTGAGCACAGTTAAAGTGAAGTGTACTTCTTGGATAGCATCGACTCTACTCTGGGCATATTTTAAAACTAAACCCATCAATATGGAGAGGATGATCATTTTCTGTCTGTTTTTCTTCTGTTCCAGTACGCTGCTGAGTGCAGCTGCACCAACAAAGTTAAGATACAAGGAGCTTGTAAAGACAGTCATTGAGTTGAAAAAAATAGTGAAAGTTAAGGTAAGCACAGTATTTGTGGCAATATAAAAAAATCTGTCTATAAAATGTTCTCAGTATGTATTGTTGAGAATAAACCTAATGGGAGAGATTATTATTAGATACTAAAAATTCTAATGTAATTTTTTATTCTAGGATGTTGAACTTCTGAATACGCCAGAAGACTTTGAGGTAAGACTGCTTTAACATATCCTTCTAAATATACTGAATTTATTTTAAATAGGTTCATTCTCTTTAAAAGTGACAACTGCATTTTTTCTGACACATATGACTTGGTACTCTTAATAGTAGATTTGAAACTATTCTTAACACTAGATTTAAAAAAACAGAAAATACTTTAAATAGAAGTTGCTTCTTATTTCTGTTTTAAATATTAGATTAATATTACAGTATGCTTTAGTACTGTATTATTATTACTATTATAATATGTATATTTCTAAAGCACCCATTGCCATAGTATCTAGATGTATTCCTTTTACTTGAAATTTAGTCCTGGTACCAGACATTCACACAGCTGCTTGATAATCAATACTACTCTTCAAGGACTCAGTCCTGTGAAGATGCTGTACACCTTCAATTTACAATCGACTGCACTGGGAATTGAAGGTTCTCGGCACCTTGCAGAATCACGCACTTAATGAAAAACTACTCACTGAAATGAAGTAACAAAAGTGGAAATACAGGCCCTTGCAGCCCTTTCTCACAAGTAGTCCTACTGGCTTCTGTGAGACTACTCATGTTTAAATCATCATTTGAGGACTTTACTAACTCAGCCAGAGATTAGGGGGTTTCTTACAGGAGTGGGTGGGTGAGGTTCTCTGGCTTGCTTTGTGCAGGAGGTCAGACTAGATGATCACGATGTTCCCTTCTGACCTTAAAGTCTATGAGTATATGAGGAAGGACTACATTACCAGGCAAATAGAGATAAAATTATTACAGTCTATTGGACCAAATTTTCTTTATATTGTGCCTCGCATTAAAACAACAAGAATAAGTCATTGTAAATTCTCATTTCAGTATGTATATTTACATTATTCAGTTCCATGAACTATTATTATACATAAGAATAACATTTAAATAAGTCAGAGAATGCCTGCACCCCGTGAAAAGTATCTCACTGCAGGATGTGTAGTAAAGTGAAATGTAAGGAACAAAATAACGAAGTCCACACACTTCAAAAGTTTAGAAGGTGAATGAGTTCCACTTGTGCTTTCTTCTGACATTCACCAATGCAGAACTAAGTTCTAGACCTAATATGTACTTATTTAATATAACTCTTAGCTATAGCATCAGCTGCTTTAGCTTTAACAGCAATATACAGATTTGAGCAACAGCAAATACTTCAGAAAACTTAAAACAATTTTTCTGACTAGTATACAAAGATTATTATTAGGCATGGTGATTCATCAAAGCATGCGTATATTGTAATGCTATTTTTTCAGCTTTTTAAACTTACTGCAGAACAAAAGAGAGGAAAAACTCACCTTGTTTTGCACTGTTTTGGCTACACTCCTCATGGTCTTTACTTTGCTTCTTTTTGTTACTTTCCAGAAAAGAAAACAAATGTTATAAGCATGCATGACCCACACAGACCTACTCTATGTCACTGCTGGGAATACATGCAATGCGAAATCCCACGACATTCAAATTGTTGGGGATTTTTTAAATGTCTTTGAATGTCTACATTTTCATGTCAAAGTGAAAATAATTGGATGATTAGCTATCGTTTCACTGAGATAAACTTGCCACTATCCCAGAAATGAAGCGACTATAGCTAGTGACTAACTGCTTAATCATAACTTTTTCAAAACAACATTGTCAGGCGAGCTCAGGAAGAGAGATAGTGGTTCACTTACAACTCAAAGTACAGTTCTAGGGTCTGATCCTGTGAGGGCTGAACACATCCTTTGATTTCATTAAGAGCTCAGCATTTCTCAGAACACATTAAACTTATCACTGCTGCAATCCCTTAGTGCACTGATAAAGGGCTTAAAAGCAATCATACTTCACGGTCAGTAGTTCTCAATTGCTAATGATTGCACTGGGCATTTGTAGCAATGAAAATGGTCTCTGTCACCAGTGTTAAATTTGTGTGGATTGAATTACAAACTTTTCCAACAGGTTAGCCATGAAATCAAATGTGACAAAGTCAGGGCTAGTGTAAATGTGTGCAATTACCCTGAAATCAGTGAAACTGTATGTGCTTATCCCAGGGCTGAATTTGGTCCTGTATATACAGGAAGAAGATTGCCTTACACATGACCCAAAAGTCAGTGGTTTGTCACTGTTGGTTTTGACTTCCTTGGAGCTTCCTGTGAGTGGACTGAGTGTTAGCCCCAATGCAATCCCACACAATTCCTTGTGTGTTCACCAGTTCACAGTAGCGGGTGAGGGCAAGTTTAAGAAATAAGACAACATCAACAAAGAGAAGGAAATATAGTGAAGTTGATAATCTTAAGGCAAAATGAGTTCAACTGCAAAGAGGAATGTAGTCAGGTCCTTAGCTAGTAATAATAGACATAACTTTACTGAAACCAATGGCACTACGCTGATTTGCGCTAGCTGAGACTCTGGCACCACGGTTCCTAGCTCAGGAAGTGAAGGTTCTTCAGGGTAAATAGCAACATTATTTTGAGTCAGACGTAAAATACCCTTTACCCATTGCTGTAAATTACTTCTGATATGGCAACTGTGCACGTCTGCCTACCCGTTCTCAGATGTCACCAGCTTCCCATGACTTTGGGGCAAACTTTAACATCAATATTCTTAGCTGTGCATGCATAGTCTACATGCAGAATCCTTGTGTTTATTTGACTGTTAGCCAACCTACAGATAATTGTTAAGTCAGCAAAAAAAAAAAAAAAAAAAGCTGTGCCTATATGAGAAATGCTGGTTTCTCAGCTCATCACAGATGAGACAGAAAATGTTTTCAGTTTCAGCTGGAAAATTGAGCTCTTTAAAATGAATGTTTTTTTTTTCCAGTAAGTTAGACTGGTTACAGTAAAAAGCTTGAGACAAACATGAATGTGTGGTTTTTAAGGAAAATATAATGCTATATCTGACTGACACAAAGGGTTTCTGTAAAAAAATTTCTGTATATAAATACACAGTGAGAACATCATCTGGTCCTTGCACAAGAAGCAAATTGCATTGACACTTTATATACCGGATGAGATTGAGTTTGGGTAGCAGTTGGTATGCAAAACAAAGATGACGGTTTTATCTCCTCCTTGATGTGCATAATCAGCATTTCTGAGAGTTTTTTTCTTTGGAAAGTGCAAAGCAGGTTAGAAATTGGCTACAGTAAACAATGCTGCTCTCTCTCCATTGAGTAGTTAGTTTCAGTGGTAGTTTCCACAGCTATGCATAGGAAGGAAAATGACCACTGCACAGGATGGGAGATTCTGGATGGGTCAAAGTGTCATGCTGCCGGTATTAATAAAATTAACATACCATAGCAATATGAGTGGGGGGAAAATAGGCAACTTTTGCTCTGGGTATAAGAAGTGCAAATAGGAAAATTTATGTCATGAGACCAAAGCATAAAGAAGAATGAGATAATTCTCAGAGTAGATACAATTGTTGCTTGATTATCTGTCCTATGGTTTAAGGTGCACCTGAGTTTAAAGCTGAAATAACAGCACTGTGATTTAATAGGATGAAGTGAATCGGGGAGCCAGAATTCCTTAAGTTCTTATCCCATCTTTGCCCCTAACTCCCAGCATTGCCCTTAAGCAATGCACTTAATATCTCCATCTCCATTCCTTCATCTGTTTAATGGGGATACTTAAGATTTGTACAGTGCTCTGAAAATATAAAGCCCTCTGTAAGTTCTAAGTATTATTAAATGTGATGTTAGAAGTGGCATGGAGGATCAAAATGCATATTTATATATACAAAACAAGAGATTTCAGTAGGACATTCATTATTTATGAGAAGAAAACATTTCTACTTATGTATGTCAAAAAAACACTAGATGTAGCAAGATTCATTTCTGGATTAAATTCTTGTTTGTCAATGTGTTGATTAATGGCCAAAGAGAGATTTTATGAGTTGTCTATTTAAAAAATATCTGTTTAAAATTTGTCAAGGGGCAGCTAGAGTAAGGGGTACAGGCTCTTTTATAGTGGATGTGTATAAATCAAAATAAATAAACTTTAAACAAAAACATGAGTTAGATTTCATTGATTTGTTGGAATGAGAGAACTATGCATGTGGAATCATAGAAAAACCCAAGCAAATGTAAAAAAGTGTTAGTTTACTTTCTAGAAATATTTGGCAGTAATTTAATTACTTTCAATGTTTCTCTTCCAGAGTAAATGCCTCTCTTCTGCTTTCAACTGCTTCCAGAATGCAAGCTTACACTTAGAACCAGCAAACAGCCAATCATCTCGTAATTTTGAAGTCATGATTACGAGGTTGAGGAGACCCATTATTATAGACACCATTACTGACATGGTAGGATTGTTTGACATGTTCGCTAACTTAATAATTGCACCATATTTTGCATAGTTTATTATGTCCTAACTGTAAAGCTTGGTGGAAGTACAGATTCTTCTTTAAGTTTTACTAAGAGTTCAAGATGTAAATATACTTAGTGCTTCTTTCTAACATCACACTCATTCTGGTCCTACTAATCAACTGTTCACATATAGCTAAATAATGGGAAATGTGTAATATGGAGGTCAGGTTGTCTCCTGATTAGTGTAAGGGAATAGGAATCAATGGATGTGGGTACTTCTTCTGACTGCCATTGGTTTACTTTGTTACTACCTAATCCTTCTATTCCTCAGTTTTCCCATCCGTTAAAAGAAGATAACACTACTTACACACTTTTAGTTCATCACATATTTTTCATTCAATGATCTCAAATTATTATTTGTTATGATACACTTTTCAAATGCTGCATGTCTGATAAGAAGCCCTTTTCTTTGTCTTCCAGAATTGTTCTCCATGTGAATCTTATGCTAAAGAAGCCCCCAGACAATTTTTGGATAGCTTTCTATCACTGCTACAGGAGGTAATTAACATTCATTTTTCATTATAACTTTCTGGCATTTTGTCTTTCATTTTGCCTAAGTGTTTTAAAAACATTGTAATATCCATTATTTTACATCATTTTTAACAATATGTTGTTTTCACAGCGAATCAGAAACCTTCACATTTAGGACACAATGGATATGAAGACTACTGGACATCCACTATTTAAAGCAGACACTATATTATGTAAGACAACAATGAAAATGTAAATATTGTGTATTGAACATTATGATGTGTTGTATGTTGGGTACATTAGTGATGGACCTTCCTCAAAATGTTTAGATGAGCTGGAGAGTTATTCAAAGCTTATCTGAACATCCCCTCATGCTGGAAATTAGGCTCAAAATTTCCCAGGAAAAGGTTCTCTCATGAGATTTCAAGTATTCCCCAATTTTAGCTGGTTTAGAAATACCACAAGAGTAGCCTTGTTTTTGTTTCTGATTCCAAATGAAATAAACAGACTTACTTGAACCTTTAAAAAAAAAAAAAAAGCAAAGAAGAAAAGCTAATTAGAATTTTTGAAATTGCAAAGACTGATTATGATTTTATCTGGACCAATTTGTTTATCTTCATCATCACACACACACAATTTTATTTATGGGTATTTGGAGCATTTTGCTAGTCAACTACTGAAAAATATACTGTTTTTTACTTTCATCAAAAGTACATGTTGAAATATTTATGTTGTACAGAGACTAATATTTTGATATTCATTATTTTAAAATTACTGGAAATACATTTACAACCCAAACTGTATAAAATGGCCCCAATCCTTTTCCCTACTGAAGTCAATTGGGGTGTTGACTTTAAAGCGAGCTGGATTGAGCCTTACATTTTAAGAAGCGAAAATCTATCAAGGTAAAATAGTGGGCAAGTAGATTTTGTCCCTGGGGTGGTAAATTTTATGACAGTTTTGCAAGGCTGCTCTAGAGAAGCAATATTCACCAGAATGTCATAAGCTAATTAGTGATTCCTGTCTGCAATGAAATATGATTTGGTTTTGTTATGTGAGAGAATGTATGGGATGGTAAGCACTGTACCTATATATGCTTTGGATGAGTTGCTCCATTTTTCAAATTAAGTAGCCAAGCAGACTTAGTGTGACACTGTAGTTGTATTTAAATTGTACTTAATTTATTATAAAACATTTAAAAGGATATATTTTACCACATTAAGATCTTTTTAAAAAAAATCTTAGTAAACTATAATAAAGGACACTTTAAAAAAATTTAATATTTTAACACCATGAAGAATTAATAAGCTACATCCCGCCTGGCTAATACTGTCTAGGAATAATGAGTTACTACATTATGTACAATGAAACCTGCTTATAGGGTAAAATTCACTTCTATGCAGTTCCAGCCCAAGGACTGAACTACTTAAATTATATTTAAGCCCTCAAAATAAGCCTTAAGTAGAATTTAAGTGGTACTTAGGCCTCGTGTGAGCTACTTTACAAAGAGTGAGTTTCACCCTTAAAGAGAAGTTTCCACTGTGTTTCCATCTCGCAGGCCATTGGTTAACTAGATTATTTAAAAAGCTTAATTGTGCCAAATTTATTTAAGAATCCTAGTTTTTATAGCCTTTCACTTCTCTTCTAGTGTCATTTATTTATTTTACTCAGGCTTGCACTCATCTCAAAAGCTACTGGTCAAAGGGTCACTGAAGGTATAGGGCAGGTTAATATATGTGTACAGTTCTCATCAGGATTTGAGAAATGGAGTGTACTAGACTAGGATGAATTACTTGAATCCTCAACTGGGAACAGCAAAATCAACAAGGAGCAAATCAGTGTTCAGCATAAATGTGTCTCTCTCTTCTTCTGGCATCATCATCAGAAGAAGAAGAAAAAAGAAGAAATCTATGAAGAAGTTAGGATGTAGGAAGAGTTGATCTATGAAGCTTTTGAGATGTGTAGCCAGTCTTAATGTACTCACAATTATAAACTGAACTGTGTATTAACAGCCTTTGTAGCACCATCTACTGCAAAACAGGGTGAAAGTTCCTATAGCTGTCTGAGTGCTTAAAGCAAGTCACAGAGGCTCTTACCTCCTAGGGAGGATTAACAACCTATTTATGATTTTAGCTATAGGTGTCCTTTTCAGACACCTCTATGTGTTTTAGCATGGTTTATATAACTCCTGTATAGTAGTTACATTTTCAAAAGAGTTTCTATTTTTATATCAATTGTCTGATTTAATTTAATGATTATTTATTGCCTATTCATGAAAAGCTGATATTGAGAATCATGTTGTATATTTATATATCAAGTCATCACATTTATTTAAAAGCATATTACATTAAATACTGTTCAGCTGATGTGACTGTTTCTTGTCATCTACTAAAAACTTGTAGCATGTGTACCTTACTTCTGCGGGCCAAGATGAGGCATCTATGGAGGCTATTTTTTAACCTATGTAGTCATAGGATTTACCATATTAGATCAGGCCACTGACCTATCCCGTTGAATATCTTTCCTGAATAAGTGACCAGTACCTAATGCATTCCAGGAAGATAAACCACTATCCTCCTGCATTGTACAGAATTAGCTGTCCACTGCCATACATTAGGAGGAATGCCTTCCTCACCCTACCAGGTAATTGATTTATGTATGCCCTGATATATCAGATTTGTTGACTGCTAATACTATCATAGTTTTTCATGGTCATTAGTTAGCCAAAGCATATGACTCGATTTACTGCAGCAAGGAAGCAGTGAAGTTCACAAGCTGACAGTATGCTGTGCAATGCAGTATTTTCTTTTATTTATTCTTAATTTACTGCCTTTAATTTAATCAAACTAATGATGTAAGATAAAAAGGAGGGATTGATGAGTTTTCACAATGCCCTTCACAATCGTAAATAAATTAGTGCTGTCCCCTTTCTTCATTCTTTTCCATTCCAGGCTAAATAAATCCTAATGTTTGCAAACTCGGATCATATGAAAGTGCCAGCATACTTCTAGGCATTTCAGTCACTCTTCAAGACTTTTTAAATCTTTGAGGTATCTTTACAAAGGTGAGGTGAACAAATGTCTTCTCTTAAAGAGACTTCTACAACTTAGTGTATATTAAAACTTCAGACTACTTTAAACAAAGTTGAATTAAATGTTCCCTGTCATTAGGCTGCCCAAATCTCAGTGCGTTACAGAGGCTACGGACATCTGAGAATTAATAGGAACCATTTCCCTTTAGGAAAAGGGTTCCCTAAAACAACCAACCAACCAAAATCAAACCCTTCAAAATTAAGGCTTGACAGTAACTGTTTTCTAATCTGACTCCCAGTTGAACCATAACTTTAAAATTGACCTGAAGCTAGGTTTGTGCTTTTCTGTGGTTTGTTTTTGTATTCTTTTTAGCTTAGTTACATTTTAATGTCATGGTTTTTATTTTAGAAATATGAGAAGTGGCTCTTGTGATGTCTCATTTCACTAATTCTTCAGTCACTAGAGTGTCTTTCAGGTTAGTTAGGTGCTGATTTTCTAAAACGAAACAAATAAATCTTACACGGCTTCTTTATCCATCATAAGGAAATAAAAAATGGCATGAGCTCTTAAGGCTTCATCCATTAGACTGCTCTCTCTCTCTCTCCCCTACTTATTTTTACAATACCTCCTTCTCCTAATCTTTTTTCATTCTTCTCCTCTACCTCTATTAAATATCAGAGCTGCAATCAAAAGAAGGTCCGTGAGTCTAAATGTTTTCTACTGTATCTATTATTCTATTTCCTTGCTCTTTGCTTTTCTTGGCCATTATCTGCTATTTTCATCCAAGTGTGAAGGGCCAGGTTGTTGGCAGCACTGTGAAATTCCACCGAACATTTATGAGGGTTTAGCTTGGGCACTAATTCTGCTTTTGCTAATCAGATCTCATTTCCGATTTTCTGCTGCTGGTTTCCCTCTTAAGACTAAAGGTCCAGAAATGTGGATATTTTACGCAAATAATACAATGCATTCATTTGCATATTTGATGAATATGGATCACCTACTTTTTCATACACAATATTTTAATTTTTAACAAAAAGTTATTTTTGTTTTCTACCTCTCTCCCCCACTACAGTATCAGTTTCTTTACTATGCAATAGACAGGATATAAAAGTCAGTAAAATAATTAAAATAGTAATTTGACTATTAGACATTTAGGTGCCTTTAAGTCCTAATGAAGCTGAAGCATAAATACAAATTAAAGTTAAACACTTGTACTTCTGATTTAAAAAATATTATTCACTGACAGCTTGACAGGGTCTCTCTGAGGGGCAACTAAAGGGAAAGGGGTGAAGAGACCCAACACAACAGTGAGGTAGGAGAAAGGCACGGTCTCAACCAATCCAAGAAAAATATCATGTTAACTCCAGTAATCAAGTTACAGCCCCTGAGGCTCCCGAACTTCAGGAAATTGTCCTTTTGGACTCCCTCCCTCCCTGGCGGTGTTTTAGACCCACTTACACAGCTCTACAAGACCTGGGATCACAGAAGCCACCTCTAGCCCTTGCTCTGCCATTGCTGCTCATGCTTCCCTTACCACTGGATTTAAAAATGACAGGAGAATATCATGTCCAAATGACTTTCCAGCCCAAAGAAATGCTCTGGGTATTCTCATACTGGTACCTGTTGGTGTACAGTACAAAAAGTGTTAGCAGAGCGATTCTGATCTGAAAGACCCATCCTCATGTCATAATACTTGAGAAGCATACACTAAATTAAATACAATTAACAGGTGGTAAAGTGTGTGTGTGTGTGTGTGTGTGTGTGTGTGTGTGTGTGTGTGTGTG
>NW_020664417.1:5181732-5206570 GCF_002925995.2 Terrapene triunguis | reverse complement strand
GTGTGTGTGTGTGTGTGTGTGTGTGTGTGTGTGTGTGTGTGTGTGTGTGAGAGAGAGAGAGAGAGAGACAGACAGACAGACACTATGTTAAAAAGAATCTTATTTAGGTTGCACAGTCAAGCACTCAAAATTAGGAAATGCCAAATTTAAGGATGCCTGTGAAACCCCAATTCCATCCTGTACTGTGACCATCCTGGCACTGAATGAAGCTGAGTGCTGAGGTAATAATATGCTCTCAGGTAATTAGACTATCATAATACATACACATAAGGGGGTTGAACTGAGGCTGCACAAACAGAAAATTTGGCATTTCCTAACTTTGCAGCGCTTGACTTTGCAACCTAATGTTCTTTTAGCATTTTTTTTAAAAGGTAATTTTCTAGTTTGGGTGGGTTTTGAGGGGGGGGGGAGAGGGGTGGTAAAGAAAAAGGTAAAAACAAATCCTATTATGTGTAACTAACAATCCCTCATCCACTATGTATCATCATCAGTGTTTGAATCCTGAACTTTCAGTTTTGCAGCACAGAATGCTACCTCCTGTGCTAGAGGACTAACTACATTAGCTGGCATCAGGAGAATGCCCCTGTTATCTCAAAGGGGGAAGATAGAGTTATGGAGTTTAAGGCCTGAAGGGACCACTAGACCATCTAGTCTGACCTCCTGCCTATCACAGGCCACCAACACCACCCAGCACCTGCACAGCAAACTCAACAACAGAAATTAGACCAAAGTATTACTGGTCACAGGAGACTATGTGCCACAGGCAGAGAACAGGAGGCATCACGGTGCACCCATGCCCAAGGCCCCCACAACAGCAGGGAAATGATTAAGTGAGACATATCCATAAAATCCTGACAATTGACCCACGTCCACACACTGCAAAGGAGGATGGAAAAACCCAGTGTCACTGCCAATCTGATCTGGGGGAGAATTCTTTCCTAGCCCCACATATAGTGATCAGCTACCCCCGCAGCATGTGAGCAGGATGGACAACTGGGTCCAGGTGCTGGGTCTGGAGGGTGGTTGTGAGGAGTTCAGCCTGGCCTGGCTCTATCACCTCACTCCAGGGTGCTCCTGCCCCACATTGTGTTCTGGGGGAAAGGATGTGTATGAGATGGGCTCCTGGAGTCATGTTCAGACTCCTCATGGTAGCTAAAGGGAGTGTGGCCTGGCTCTCTTTTGCCATGATGTCTACCAAAAGGTTGACAGCAGTTAGGCTGCTGGTGTGCTCAGATCACTGCCTATCATGCTGACCAATATTGTCTCATTGTTTCCTTGTAGTCCACCATCAGTCTGCATCTGTCTCTTGCCTTATACTTAGATTGTAAGCTCTTTGGGGCAGGGACCATCTTTTTGTTTTGTGTTTGTATAGCGCCTAGCATAATGGAGTCTTGGGCCATGACTAGGGCCCCTAGGTGGTATGGTAATACAAATAATAATGTATTAATGGGGATTGGGATCACTAGGGCCAGACTCTGGGGGTTAACAGGAGTGAGAAGCCCAGCCTGGTTCTCTCTCTCCTCCTGCCCCATGTAGTACACTGGGGCCATGTGGTGGGAGTAGCCTATTACAGCTGCTCTGGTAGCTCCCAGTGCAGTGCATGTTGCTGAGACCAACCTCAGAACAGCCAATTTATTGTTTTGACTTGCTGCCAAATTTTTCCTGAGTAACAGAAACGAGAAAGGGAAAATGGCAAAATTTAACACTTTGTATTTTGGCAAATACTGAATGAAATTTCACAGGACAAAAGAAAGGCAATTCTAAACCCTGGAGGCATTCTGCTTGCTGAATACCAAAGCCTGCTGTAAACAAGTGAGTGCTTCTCACAGTGAAGGTTGGAAGAAACTTTTATTAGGGAAAGTGTTAGGTAACCTAAATAGTGACTGCAATATATAGTGCAAATATAGTGACTGCAAAGTCCATATCATATAACATCACATCACAGGATAACAATACTCTAGTTAGTCTATAAGATTACTGGACCGGCAGATTAAGAGATGGTGACGGAGAAAGGAACAAGGGAAAATTCAAAAAGCAATGAGATATTAAAAAGAATTCTTATAGGACAGTTGGGAATTGAGACATGTTACTACTAAGTAGGAGTGTTCATCTTTTTGGCAAGTATTTTCCAGAGAGAAATGGGCTGCCTTTTCCTCTCAATTAAATTAGTGGTAATACCATTCAAGTCAATGGAGTTAAATTGGAGTAAAACTGGTGTAAGTGCAAGGAGAAGCAAGAAAAGTGCCTAAGTATCACAGAGCAGTATCTGCAGTGCTGAAATTAGCAAAAGGAGGCTTGCATCATGTAACCAGCTGGCACTCACCTCTCGCGAGTGTCCCCTGGTCCAACTGCATGTGCCTGCACTTTCTCTCTGCCTTGCGGTGAGTCTCCAGCAACTTACCCCTCTGGCTGAGTTACACACAGTCTGTATGTGAAATAAAAAGCAAACCCCTTCCGACGTACAAATCCAGAGACCTCTCTCAGTGTCCTTTGTAACATCTCTTTATCTACAGCCCTATCCCTCGGCTCACTCCTCAATCAGTCCAGCGGGGCCTATTGCAGTACCCTGGTTCAAACGGGCTCTCAGCCCCTTCTGGATTCTCTCAAGTTGTCCCTGCTCTGCTATAGAGCGGTGCCCCAGAGCTCCCTCCCTGGAGACAATATCTTCACCCTCTCAGGGCCTTTCTGGCCCCAGCTCTCCTGCTGGGCCACTAAGAGTTCAGTTCCCTCTTCTGCAGTGCATCAAAAGACCAGGCCTCTTGCCCAGTGGCTAATGGGGAGGGGAGAGATCCGGGGAGCGGAGAGATCCGGGCCTGCCCCCTACTCCAGATCCCAGCCCAGGGACCCTATAGATAGCAGCCATCCGCCACATTCCTTTAAATAAACTGCATCACTGCTACAATCCCCTGGGTCACTTTCCCATGGCCCCAGCACATTCTTCACCCTTACCTCAGAGCCTTGTCCTGATTCAGTCCCAGCAGCCAACCCTGAATTCCTTCTCACTTCCCCCAGTCTCTGATAGCACTGCTCTGTCCGAGGTCCTGTAGCTCCCTCAGCCAGCCAGGCACACCATCCACGTTCCACCAGTTCCAGCAAGGAACTGCACTCACTGTGGCCCTGCAGCTCCTTTTATACTAGTCTGCTGGGCTCTGACTGGCTGCATCCTGCAGCCATTTCTGTTTGGCTGCATCCTACACAGCCATTCTAGGCAGCTTGGAGAACCCTCTCCACTGCCCTTTTCTGGAACGGGGTGTAGCAGGGCTGCGAGGCCTCCAGCAAGGGGCCTTAGGGCGCAGTCCACCCCATCACACATCACCTGACAAAAGTAAGTTCTGGCTGCAGGCTTCTTCACAAGCAGTGGGAGACTCATGGTGAACTATTACTCAAGATATCTTGAAATAGCATTGCTTCATTTCTAGACTCCAAAAGTCATATTGTGATCAGTCACGCAATAGCAATCCTAGGAAAAGATGGTACACCCAGGGGGGGGAGGGGGGAAGGGGAATCAAACAATGGGCTGCAATTCATAAGGAAAAAATTCCATGGATTTTCACAATAGTGGAAATTGGAAAAAAAAACGGTTACTCACCTTTGAAACTGTTGTTCTTCGAGATGTGCTGCTCATATCCATTCCAATTAGGTGTGTACGCGCCATGTGCATGGCCGTCGGAAAGTTTTCCCCTAGCAACACCCACCGGGTCAGCTGTGGAGCCCCCCGGAGTGGTGTCTTCATGGCGCTCAATATATACCCCAGCCGACTTGGCACCTCCCCAGTTCCTTCTTGCTGGCTACTCCAACAGAGTTGAAGAGGGGCAGGTTTGGAATGGATATGAGCAACACATCTCGAAGAACAACAGTTAAAAAGGTGAGTAACCATTTTTTCTTCTTCGAGTGCTTGCTCATAACAATTAGGTGACTCCCAAGCCTTACCTAGGCAGTGGGATTGGAGTGAAGCAACGAGGACTGCAGTACTGCTCTACCGAAACCCGCGTCGTCCCTGGCGTGTCCGACGATGGCGTTGTGCGAGGTGAAAGTATGCACCGAGGACCAAGTCACTGCCCTTCAGATTCCCTGGATCGGTATCTGGGCCAGGAAAGCCACTGATGAAGCCTGAGCCCTCGTAGAGTGAGAGGTGAGAGCTGGGGTTGGTATACCGGCCAGCTCATAGCAAGCGCGGATGCAGGACGTAATCCAGGAAGAAATCCGCTGAGAGGAGGCCCCTCATCCGGTCTGCCACTGCAATGAAAAACTGAGTCAACTTCCTGAACGGTTTAGTGCGCTCGATGTAGAAGGCAAGGGCCCTACGGACATCGAGGGAATGCAGCTGCTGCTCCCGGGGACTGGCGCGAAGCTTAGGGTAGAAAACAGGCAGGAAAGTGTCCTGGCTGGTGTGGAAGGCTGACACCACCTTAGGAAGAAAGGCCGGGTGAGGTCTGAGCTGTACCTTGTCTTTATGGAAGACCGTATAAGGTAAGGGCCTTCAAGGTAAGGGCCTTCAGCTCGGAGACGCGCCTCGCCAATGTGATGGTGACAAGGAAGGCCGTCTTCCAGGAGAGATACAGGAGGGAGCATGTGGCCACTGGCTGGAACGGGGCCCTATGAACCTTGAGAGGACCAGGTTAAGATCTCACGTGGTGACAGGCTGACTGATTTGAGGGTAGAAGTGGTACAAGCCCTTGAGGAAGCGAGCAACCATCGGATTGGCAAAGATAGAGTGGCCAGACATGTCCAGGTGGAAGGCCGAGATGGACGCAAAGTGAACCTTTATGGAGGACACCACCAGGCCCTGCTGCTTCAGGTGCAGGAGGTATTCCATAATGAGGGGCACCGGCACCTGGAGGGGAGGTGTGCAGCGCTGACTGCACCAACACGAAAACCACTTCCACTTCGCCAGGTACGTGGCTCGAGTGGAGGGCTTCCTGCTACCCAGTAATACTTATCAGATGGAGTCTGAACACAGAAGCTCTGTAGGGTTCAACCACGCAGCATTCATACCGTGAGGTAGAGAGACTGCAGGTAGGGGTGACAGAGGCGACTGTGATCCTGAGTGAGCAGGTCGGGAAGAAGAGGCAACGGGACTGTAGCGTCCATGGATAGTTCCAACAGCGTGGTGTACCAGTGCTGCCTGGGCCGCGCCGGGGCCACTAGAATCACCCGCGCCCATCTCTGCAGATCTTGAGCAGCACCTTCTGCACGAGAGAAGACGTAAAAAAGGCAGCCCGTCCACGGAAGCAGGAACGCGTCTGAGAGGGAGCCCGGGCAGCGACCTTGGAAGGAGCAGATCGTTGGGCATTTCCGGTTGCTGTGGGGGGTGAACAGGTCAACCTGGGGAAACCCCCACCTTTGGAAGATGGGGTGGATGACATCCAGCTGGAGAGATCACTTGTGCAAGTGGAAGGACCTGCTGAGGCGGTCCCGCCAGTGTGTTCTGGACCCCGGGAGGGAAGGATGCCACCGGGTGAATGGAGTGGGCTATACAGAACTCCCACAGTTGAATGGGCCCCCCTTGCTTGTTGATATAGAACATGGCCATGGTGTTGTCCATGAGAACCACCACACAACCATGAGAACCACCTGTAGGCACTCCTGGAAGGCCTGACAAGCAAGATGCACTGCCATCAGCTCCCGGACATTGATATGGAGGGAAAGTTCGGACGGGGACCACAGGCCCTGAGTCTGAAGGTTTCCAAGATAGGCGCCCCACCCCAGCGCCAATGCATCCGTGACCAGGGACAAGGAAGGCTGCAGACTGTGAAAGGGGACCCCTTCGCACACCACCCGGGGATCTAGCCACCAATGGAGGAAGGCTAGGATCTGCTCCGGAATGGTGACCACCAAGTTCAGACTGTCGCACACGGGGCGATAGACCAAAGTGAGTCAGGCCTGTAGCAGTTGGAGCCTGAGCCTGGAGTGCCTGATCACGTATGTACAGGAAGCCATATGGCCGAGAAGACTCGGGCAATTTCTTGCCGTCGAGGTCGGGAAGCTCTGAAGGCTCCAGACGAGGCCCATGATAGCTTGGAAGTCAGAGTCCAACAGGAGGGCTCGCGAATGAACGGAGTCCAGAACCGCCCCCATGAACTCTATTCTCTGGGTCAGTTCTAGGGCCGATTCTGCAAAATTGAGGAGGAGGTCCAGCCGAAGAAACATATCCCTGACTAGGTGGAGGTGAGACTGCACTTGTTCTCTGGTGCGGCCCCGGATCAGCCAGCCAATCGTCGAGGTCAGGGTATACTTGCACCCACCTTCGACGGAGGAAGGCCGCCACAACCAACATACATTTGGGGGGCCGTGGAAAGTCCGAAGGGGAGGGCCATGAACTGGTAGTGTTCATGGTTGGCCACAAATCAGAGGAAGCATCTGTGCGCCGGGTGAACTGCTATGTGGAAGTACGCGTCCTTCATGTCAAGGGCAGCGTACCAGTCTCCAGGATCCAGGAAGGTATAATGCTGCCCAAGGAGACCATGTGGAACTTCAGCTTTACCATGAATTTGTTAGTCCACACAGGTCCAGAATGGGCCGGAGGCCCCCCCTTGGGCTTGGGGATTAGGAAATATTGGAAATAAAACCCCCTGCCCCTTAGTTCCCTCAGAACCTCCTCGATCGTCCCTATGGTGAGGAGCACCTGAACCTCCTGAATAAAGAGTTGCTCGTGAGAAGGGTCCCTGAAGAGGGACAGGGAAGGAGGGTGGGAGAGCAAGGAGGAAGAAAATTGGAGAGAGTATCCCGTTTCCACCCTGTGCGAAGGACCCAGCGGTCCGTGGTTATTTGCGACCAAGCACGGTGGAAATGGGATAAGTGATTCAAAAAAGGTAGGGTAGGATCCTGAGTGAGGTCTGGTACACCGTCCTCGGGTGTCCCTTCAAAAGGCCTGTTTGGTTTGTTCGGCTTGTCCAGATGGGGGGTTGGAGGGCTTTCTCCTGCCATTATGCCCCCACTGTCTGTAAAATCCTGCCTCAGCTGAGGAGGATATAAGCGCTGCTGTGACTGCTGAGGTTTGAAGGGTTTCCGCTGGGTTGCCAGGGTGTGCATACCCAGGGACTTCATTGTTCCCCTTGAGTCTTTGAGGAATCGATATGAGCAAGCACTTGAAGAAGAAGTTTAGTTATACTCAGGAATGGGCACGTGTAAAAATGGCACCTTATCACTTAACAGATCTGTGCCCTATACGTGTTAAGTCTTATCTACTAAGTGGCAAAAATGAATGTTTATTACTTTTTCCTTCCGTTATCACAGAAGAGCTAACATAGCTAAGAAAATGTGCTTGAGTTCTTTTCTGGATCTCACACATTCACAGGATTGTTAATTAAGTCCCAGTTGCAGTACAAATATTATTAGTCATGTCAAAGTCAGAAAGAATACAGCCCAACTTGCAGATTGCAAGGTAAATTGAGTGGGGAAAAATCTTTTTACATGCTAACTGAAAGATTATGCTATGGAATATAGATTGGGCTAAACTGGAAAATTCAGATCCAGATTTTGACCTCCCAAAAGTTTGGAGCGCTCAAATCTGAGGTTTAGACTTGGCCCATTATAGAGTTGGGCCCAGCTGTGAAATTTTGATCTGGATCCCAATTTAGATTCTGAATCTATTTATTCAGGAACATTTGGCTAAAGGTTTTTTGTTTGGGACCACAATGAATATGGAAATCAATGAAAGACAGTAAACATGGACACCATAATGCCAGTCACTTTTCAGGGTATAACTGCACTTTAGATACACTGCTACACCGGAAACTAATGATCTCAATGCAAAGACTATACCATCTGTCAAAAGGCCTTAGTGGAAGCTCTGGTTGATAATTAGGTTTTGAAACAAGAGAAGATACAAGATTCTGGAGCTATAATGGGGTATATTCGGCACAAAAGGGAAGAACCTATATCACTTGTTTCTAAGCAAAAAATAAGACTTATTATTTACAATTTACATTGTGGTGGTACCCAAAATGTGCTAGACACTATCCAAATTCAGAGGAAAAAACAGTTTTTACTCCTCTCTGCTCCAATTCAGCAAGGTACTTAAGCATATGCCTAACTTTAAACACATGAGTAGTCTCATCACATGCATAGTCATTGGAACTACTCATGTGCTTAAAAGGTTGGCATGTACTTAAGTACTTCGCTAAATCTGGGCCTTGATAATTAGGGATGAGTGAACTGTATGGGTTAATCACCCTATTCAGATCTGTTGAAATGAAGAGTGTTTTTCCAGTAGACACGGAGCTATGATTTTGTGTTGCAGCATAAATGTTACCTTGTTATTTTGCATTCAGAAGCAACCAGCCAAGAATAGCCCTGCATTATACAACTCATATCCCTGTAGTGCTGGTGGCAAAACTGGGTTGGCCCAAAAGACCCCTATGTTCCAAGAGCCCACCCTGGAAAAGATGGGTAGGATGAGACTAGGGATAACATTTTCAAAAATGCCTGAATGACTTTGAAGCCTAAGTTCCATTTTCAAAACTGTCATACTTTGAGATCAACATCAGTTCACCCACGCCGATGGTAGAAGAGAAATAGTTGAAACATACAGACAGCAAAATACTTTCACCTGGTAAAATTTAGTAGTCCATCTTAAACTCCTGATAGCAGAAAAAAGATTTTATCTGGGCTATGTTGGTAAATTGGAGAGGGTTCAGAGAAGAGTCAGAAGAATGACTGAAAAATCAGAAAACATGCCTTATAGCAGTAGACTTAAGGAGCTCAATTTACTTATCTTAACAAAGAGAAGTTTCAGGGATGACTTGATCACAATTTATAAGTACCTACATGGGAAACAAATATTTGATAATGGGCTTTTCAATCTAGCAGAGGAAAGTATAACATAATCCAATGGCAAGAAGTTGAATATGGACAAATTCAGACCAGAAATAAGACATAATTTAATAGTGAGGTTAATTAGCCATTGGAACAATTTACAAAAGGTCATGGTGGATTCTCCATCACTGCCAACTATTAAATCAAGATTGGATTTTTAAAAAAATATATGATCTAGGAATAATTATGGGGAAGTTCTATGGCCTGTATTATGAGACTAGATGATCACAGTGGACCTTTCTGACCTTAGAATCTATGATGTCATTTAGCAGGGTTCTAAGGGACAGTCTTAGTCCAACTTGGTTCTCACATTTGACTGGACAGGTTTTTGAGCCAGGCTGCTTACTTGATCATTTTCAAAGCTGCCAAAGTAACTCTTATAAAATCCATCATGTGATCCTGTATATCAGATTTAATAGCAATCAAGAAAACATCTGTTCACAAAAATAAATGTATCTGACGTATGTGAGCAGCCCTGCAGTGAGTTTTAAAACAGACACAAATTGAAGCAGCATTTCAGAACTTCAAAATTTTGTTTTTGTCTTTGCCAATTCTTTGATTTCTTGCACCCAAAATACGCTATTGCTTTGGTCATTGATTATTGAGGATTGTGATCTGTAAGAATTTTTAAAGAAGGCGCACTGCAACATTTTAGTCAGACAATTATTTATAGCAATGCCTGACTTTACTCTCCCTAATTCTAATGCAAATAATGAATCAAAGTGGCACTCTCATTATTTTAATGGAAGATTTCTTTATTTCAAACCACTGTCCCCTGCATCCACCTTCAATCAATGCTTCAAGCAACAGCAGCCCACATCTCTCCTTGATGGACCAGTCGTCTCCTTGCCATCAGGATAGTTAATGGGAACAGGCACCATCAGGAGTTTGGCAACACCCAGCAATAAATGAAAGAATAACTTTTAAAAAGGTTAAAAGTAGCAGCCACTTATATGCCATGAAATTTACATTTTAAGAGTATAATTTCCTTTATAAAAGAAGAAAATGTTCTGTGTGGTTGGTCTACTAATTTGTGATGAGGATAAATAAGAAGCAGCTGTCACACTGGCAGAATTGAAAAGAAATGTTTATCCTCCTCTCCAACCAAAACCATGGGGTCTGAACATCCTGAAATTCCGGGCACACACAGATTAAAAGGAGAACAACAAAAATGATAAAAGGTTTAAAAAACCTGATCTATGAGGAAAGGTTAAAAGAACTGGGCATGTTTAGTCTTGAAAAAAGAAGACTCAGGGGGGACCTGATAACAGTAAAGGGTTGTTATAAAGATGACTGTGATCAATTGTTCTCCATGTCCACTGAAGGTAAAACAAGAAGTAATGGGCTTAATCTGCAACAAGGGAGATTTAGGTTAGGAATTAGCAAAAAATATTTCTAACAATAAGGGAAGGTAAACTCCGGAATACGCTTCAAAGGGTGTTTGTGAAATTCCCATCATTGGAGGTTTTTAAAGAACAGGTTGGATAAACATGTGCCAGATTCAGGGATGGTTTCATTCATAGGTTCATTTGGTCCTGCTTCAGTGAAGGGGGCTTGACTTGATGACTTCTTCAGTTCCCTTCCAGCCCTACATTTCTATGATTCTGTTAGTTTTGATGGCTTTCTTCTCCCCCCACAAAAAAGGGCTAAAGTTGGTTGCCAAGTTGCTGCAACATTGCAACAGTCTGAGAAAGTAACCACAACTATGCTGCTTAGTTTGTCAGGGCTGTCACTATTGGCTCTTCTCCTACAGTCTGTTCAAGGAGGACACCACAAGTTTGGCACCAGCAAATAACTTTATGGCAAATGCCAGACTCTTCTTACATGTGTAATGTCAATACCACAGTGGTGCATAACTTCTGGGGCAATGGGGGACTGCTCCGGCAACTTGTCCACAGTCTAAGGGATGAGACTACTTTGTATAAACATTTACAGACATTGTGTGTCAATTTGTGTACCTCAAAAGATCTATGTTGAGTAAATTAAGCTAATTAAATTCATGTTAATAACTGAATTCATGCCTATTTCCCATTTCTGTCCATATCCTACTTACTTTCTCAGACATTTTCTCTTTTTCCTGTTTTCTCTCTTCCTCTCCTGTTTCCCTATCAATTTTTCCCTCTCCACTCTGCTTCTCTTTCTCTCCTTCCATTCTTCAACTTTCCTCTCTGCATCCTTGCACCTCCATTCTCCTTGCCCATTTTTAATTCCTCACTTCTTCCACCTCTTGTCCCCTTTCTTTTCTCTCTCTTATTCTCCACCATTTCCCCCCCATTTGCCCTCTTTTCCTTCATTCTGACCTTTAGCCCATGGCATTCTCCATTTTCCTTTGTTTTCTAGGATATTCAGATGCCATATTGTATAAAAACTGTATAGAAACTGGATATTTCTGCTAAAATGGAGGTAAAATAGTTAGCAAACATGATGTTACGATGATATCATCAGGCTTCAATATTAATTTCCTCATTTAGCTCAAATGCATACATTGCTTTTAGATTTATTAGGGAAAATTCACACTGGAATGAAGTTGGCCCATGTCTCACTCAGTCTCTCTCCAGACAGAACTGCATTTGGTCACATTCAGAAGATTCTCTCTACAACCATAAAGGCAGAAACAAGTTAATTTTAACAAGTGATTGCAAATACTACAAAGACTGACGGGACCACCAGCCGATCACAAGAAACATGATGAAGGGACCTGGGTTTGCATAACATATTTACCACAACAGATGATAATGATCTCCTTGAGCACTGTACTGTAACTGAAAATCCATTTCATTTCTCCCTTATGTGCCTGAAAGGATCAGAAGACAGTTAACATAAAAAGACAACGAGGAGTCATTGTGGCACCTTAGAGACTAACACATTTATTTGGGCATAAGCTTTCATGGGCTAAAACCCACTTCGTCAGATACATGGAATGGAAAATACAGTTAGCAGGTATAAATATAAAGCACATGAAAGGATGGGAGTTGCCTTACCAAGTGGGGGGGGTCAGTGCTAACGAGGCCAATTCAATTAGGGTGGATGTGGCCATTCCCAGCAGTTGACAAGAAGGTGTGAGTATCAACATACGGAAAATTATTTTTTGTAGTGACCCGGCCACTCCCAGTCTTTATTCAGGCCTAATTTGATGGTGTCAAGTTTGCAAATTAATTCCAGTTCTGCAGTTTCTCATTGAAGTCTGTTTTTGAAGTTTTTTTTGTTGAAGAATGGTGACTTTTAAGTCTGTTATTGACTGTCCAGGGAGACTGAAGTGCTCTCCTACTGGTTTTTGAATGTTACAGTTCTTGATGTCTGATTTGTGTCCATTTATTCTTTTGTGTAGAGACTGTCTAGTTTGGCCAATGTATATGGCAGAGGGGCATTGCTGGCACATGATGGCATATATCACATTGGTAGATGTGCAGGTGGACGAGCCCCTGATGGTGTGGCTGATGTGGTTAGATCCTATGATGATGTCACTTGAATAGATATGCGGACAGAGTTGGCAATGGGGTTTGTTGCAGGGGTTGGTTCCTGGGTTAGCGTTTCTGTTGTGTGGTGTGTAGTTGCTGGTGAGTATTTGCTTCAGGCTGGGGGGCTGTCTGTAAGTGATGACTGGCCTGTCTCCCAAGGTCTGTGAGAGTGAGGGATCATCCTTCAGGATAGGTTGCAGATCCTTGATGAGGCACTGGAGAGGTTTTAGTTGGGGGCTGTAGGTGATGGCTAGTGGCATTGTGTAACTTTCTTTGTTGGGCCTGTCCTGTAGTAGGTGACTTCTGGGGAAGTGAATAAACAGATTGACAGAGCCAGAAGGGTACCCATATTGGGAGAAAAGTAAACAATATAGTGTAGTAAAGAATAGTTCTGCATTTTCACCACCAGATGGCGATGCACAATCAAAAAACTGAGGACAGTTGTGGCCAAAGGTAATTGAAAATTACCACCACCGCTTCAGTAATGCCAGGGGAAAATGTTGTGAAAGGAAATTTTATTAAAAAGCGCCAGTAGAAAACCATTTCTTTCCTTATTTTCATGTTTACAAACTATTACTGAAGAGAAACTTCCTAATCCAAAAAGTTATAAAGTTGCTAATTATATTTCTATTTTCAGCATGCATTTAAGATTCCTCTTTTGTGGGAGTAGCAAGAAGGCAGAGGACTCATCTCTTACCAGGAAAGACAGACATGGAGGGCCTCATATTCACTTACAGCCCCTCTGGCTAATCAAAAAGCCGGGTTGATGGGCCCTGAAGACAGTACTCTTTGGTTAAGAGGATAACAGTGGCCATATAGAATCTTAGTGGTGCCAGGCTCAAAATGGGGATGAATGATAGCCAGAGCTGTTCCTAGGGTACGGCGAATTGGGGCGACTGCTCCGGGCCCCGTGCTTTGGGGGGCCCCGTGGGCCTGCGCGATTGGCTGATGCGCCTGGATGGCAGGGCGCCACTGCAGCCTCCCCAGCCCCTGAGCACTGACAGGGAGAGCACGCGGCGGCATCACTGCAGCCTTCCCAGCCCCGGGAATGCGGGCGTCATGGCCTCAGCCTGCTGGATCCCAGCAGCACCGCTGAAGCGGGGCCCTGAGGGGGTAGAGTGTGGGCGGAGCCACACCTGGCTGTTTGGGGAGGCACTGCATCCCCCAGCCTCCCACCCAGCACGGTCAGTCCCAGAAGTGAGGGGTCGGTCCTGGAAGTGACGGATTCATCACTTCCGCCCCGGGCCCCGCACCCCTCTACGAACAGCCCTGATAACAGCAATATGAAGGAATGTTAGAAAATAATTTAAACTAGAGAATACTCTGTCTATCCAGGTCTTCTATGCCCTGTCACCACAGTATCTGAGGACCTCACAAACAATACTTCTCCCTCCCCCCCCCTCTCGCCGCCCATGAGGGAGGTACTATTATCCTCCATTTGCAGACGGGGAACAGAGGCACAGAGTAATGCAGAGGCTTTCCCAAACCACACACAAAGTCTGGAGCAGAGGCAGAAAATGAAACTAGGTCTTCCAAGTCCCAGTCCAATCTCTTTACTACAGACCTCCGAGTGTCAGGCATCAGGCGTGGCATTCATAGTTTTGGCAGCCCTATCAGATCTGCTTTCAGGTAAAAACTCATGCATGTTTTTAGGAAGAGTATACCTACCCTCAAGTACTGTGCACTTTGTAACCAAAACGCCATTCTTATATTCAGACCTGGTCAAAAGCAAGTACATCTGCAATGAAGTCTACTAGAAGTCCCTATGTACTCTTACTCTCACCCGTCTCTGTAGTTATTTCCCTTGACAAAGCCTGTTTCAGAAGTGTAGTGCATACTATCTTTTATATCATAGATATTCTAGCAAGAAACAGATGGCATCGCTGCTGGTTTTTAAAAGTGGGAGGGGGATGACAAATGGGGCTGTTTTTTGTTGGAAAGAAACAGGAGCCCAAAAAACCCAGTCATGATTCAATACATCTCTCTTATACAGGAGTGCAACATTAGCAAGGCTGGTCAAAAATTTTGTTGAAGCGAAATTTTTCATAAAAAGGGTCTGCTTGTTGTGGAAAATATTTATTTTCCAAAAATCCAAAACCCCAAATATTTCCACTAAAAACTGAAATATTTTGATTTTACGGCACTTATTTTTGACAAAACAAAAATTTTTCTGTAGAAGGCAAAGACTTTTTATGAAAAATGTTGCCTCAACAGGAAATTGTTTATTTGGAAATGTTGCTGTTTCTCAGTTGCCTTATGTTCCCAATCTTATCAATGGGTCAGGTTGCCATATAAGTCAAGCTCTCTGGTCACACTGCATTTCCCATGATGTTCTGTTCCCCACCCCAAGAGAGGTGCTCATAATGCATCATGGGAGATTGTAGCCCAACCAGGGAGCCCGACCTTTAGAGGAAAACTGGAGTATTTCACAGAGAATCAAAATTTTATATGGGTTTAAAAAACAAACAAACAAACAAACAAACAAACAAAAAAAAACAGCTATACAAATTATCCGTTCAGTTAGAGTTTCTGGGCTGGGAAAGGGCTAACTGGCAAGAGACAAATTATGCAAAGTTAAATGTATAAACATTATTTTTAAAGTAAATGCAATCTATGTCAATTAACTGACCCTTCTATGCATTTTTTCCTATATGACCAAGTTCTGCCCCCCGTCTCCCCTCATTTTATGAATGTTCCCTTTCTCCCCCATCCTTGCCCTGCCTCCCTTTTGGCATTTCCCCTCTTCCCCCAACACTTTGTGCTTTTCCCCTCTTGACCTCTTCTCGCCTATTTTGAGAATTTTCCTTCCCCCCCTGGAAATTTCTACCCTCCATCTCCCTGTCCCTTGCCCCCTTTGGAAAAAATTGTTTCCTCACCCTGTTCCACCACTATCCACACCTTTGGTACTTCCTTCCTTCTCTATTCTGTATTTTTTACCTCCCACCAATAGGAATTTTCTTCCACCAATCATCCCTCCCCGTCTCCTTCAAAAAGAATGAATTATAATAAGATAGTTTTTTATGCAGAAGGCTTTAGCAACAAGACTAATTGTTTTGGACAAAGCACTGGAAAAATCTAGTCCTGCTTTGGACACCAGGGGTGTCCGCAGGTCTTACAGTTTGAAATACTACTTCAGAGCAGTCAAAGAGCACTAAAATCATCTCATTTCTATAGCCACCTGTCATAACTATAAAGGGAAGGGTAACAGCTCTCCTGTGTACAGTACTATAAAATCCCTTCTGGCCAGAGACTCCAAAATCCTTTTACCTGTAAAGGGTTTAGAAGCTCGGGTAACCTGGCTGACACCTGAGCCAAAGGACCAATAAGGGGACAAGATACTTTCAAATCTTGGGGCGGGGGGAAGGCTTTTGTTTGTGCTCTTTGTTTAAGGGGTTGTTCGCTCTTGGGACTGAGAGGGACCAGACATCAATCCAGGTTCTCCCCATCTTTCTAAACAAGTCTCTCATATTTCAAACTTGTAAGTAAAAAGCCAGGCAAGGCGTCTTAGTTTTACTTTGTTTTCTCAACTTGTAAATGTACCTTTTACTAGAGTGTTTATCTCTGTTTGCTATACTTTGAACCTGAGGCTAGAGGGAGGTCCTCTGAGCTCTTTAAGTTTGATTACCCTGTAAAGTTATTTTCCATAGTGATTTTACAGAGATGATTTTTACCTTTTTCTTTAATTAAAAGCCTTCTTTTAAGAACTTGATTGATTTTTCCTTGTTTTTAGATCCAAGGGAATTGGATCTGTATTCACCAGGAGTTGGTGAAAGGAAGGAGGGGGGAAGGGTCAATTTCTCCTTGTTTTAAGATCCAAGGGGGTTTGGATCTGTATTCACCAGGGAATTGGTGAAAGGTTTCTCAAAGCTTCCCAGGGAAGGGAATGGTGGCAGCGGACCAGAACTAAGCTGGTAGTTAAGCTTAGAAGTCCTCATGCAGGCCCCCACACTTGTACCCTAAAGTTCAAAGTGGGGATACAGCCTTGACACCACCACTACAGTCTGCAGTTACAAGAGATGGAAATTGCAAATTACCAAACATAAAATCGTTTGCCTCTGGATAGTGAAAAGCTAGACACGCTGAGTATTATCACTGTCATAATAACTGAACTGGTCATATAAATGGTGTATACGCAAAAAGCTATTTGTACGCTGGAAACTACTGATGGTAGTTAGAAATGTCAATAGCATATGGAGTTCTTTTATAGGGATTAGGAGCAATATTACTTTAAAGCAAGCATGAAGATAATAGAAATTCCAATACAACAACTTTGAAATTTCATAAGATGGGCTTTTCGGGCTCTTGCTTTCCCTCTAATAGCAACTAGTAGTTTAAAGCCCTGACTGAACATAGTCTATTTTTTTTTGCAAGTTACACAGGGTAGGCCTAAAGTCAGTACATGGATGGAAAAGCATCTACCATACACTAAGTGCTGCAGGAAGTGATGTTAGCTGTTCAGTAGATGACACTCTTCCCCATGAGTCAGAGCTAAACCAAGTCTTCAATGCAGTGACAGAAAGCAGTCTGCGGCTACAAGTGCCATTGTTCGGATGGAATGTAAGCTGAGATCTTGACCCTAATGCATTTGGTAAGCTTCTGGAAAATTAACACATTGCCCCTGGCCAAACTGCAACACAGATAATTACTGGCCTATCCCTTATGCTCTTGCACATCACATGGATACAGCATTTTTATTCACTTCCTCCTTGTTGTATAGTCTTGCTATGTGCTGTTAAGTGGTGTATATTCCACTCCAGTGGCAGTTGCAGTAATTCCTCTATAGTTTACTTCATAGGGGTGTTTTTAGGCTTAATTATAACAGCATTCAGATCCTTGTGAAAAGATGTGGAATGCTTCTTTAAAACTGCAGGAAACCAGGCAGTAGGGGGTGGTGAAAGAATCTTGGCAGAAGCTCTACAGTGAACAACATTGCTTTAGGCTTAATACTGTTTTCCTTATTCTAATAAACATTCTTGATCAGTCGTGGAGGAGTGTGACTCTTTCTTTACCATGGTCAAATGGCAATCCTCACACAGATGGTGCCACAGTAATGAACAGTATTATGTACTTACATTTATTGTTCTTGTCCCCTATCCCCATTCCCCCCATACACACATCTGCCAAGCAATAACAGAAGTCTTAGCCTTGCAGATGAGCTTTTCAGAGAAGAAATCAGTAACATGAAGTTCAGGAATGTTCTTAGTGCAACTTGTTTATTTACTATATATATATTTACTATATATAATCAGTCCTGGAACAGAGGTGGTCACATACAGCATGCAGGCAATCTCATATTTCAGAGGTCAATGCCTGTTTTCCCAGGGAGAAATTCTGCCCCAAGATTGGAATCTAGTTAGAGAGATAAAGCAGATAGCAAAATCTCTTGCTGCTTGCCACATCTCCCACATAGAAACTGCCTCGGAAAAACATCACCACAGTATTTGTTCCAAGACTAAAATCTGCCTCATGCACTAAGAAAAAGAACTTACAAAAGTGTGTAATTGTGCTATCTGATGATCCCTGCAATAACGCTATAATCTGCTAAGAACTGATTCCATGTTGGAGTTGGAAGTATGCTTAATACTGCTGTAGATGTCAACAAGCAATGTCCCTGAATTACTAAACTATCGTTTTTTGTGGCATTAACAAAACATGATGTCATCATAATTAATGCACTCAAGAGAAAAACAGATGATTAATTAGCCAACACTTGCCACAAAGTTTGAATGTGCTGAATAGTACTAATAAGACTAGACATTGTTTTGTTACAAACTTTAAGATGTAGCATAGGCCATCAACCTCAGAATTTTTATGCCACTGTGTCTGAGACCTGTTGGAAAATTCCACAGTATAATGTATGTGTTAAGTGCCTTTTAACAAAGAAGCCAGTGGGAGGCACAGTGGTGAATGCAAGATAGAGAGATAGATCAGCAGAGCCATATTGCAACCAATAAATCTCTTTATGGCACAACGGTTCTAAAGTCAATGGGAGAACAGAGATGGATAATCATCTTATTAAAAAGTTCTCTCTTTACACAAGTTTCCAAATGAGTATTGATCCATCTACCCTCATCTCAGAGGGGGAAAAAAAAGTCCTCAAGGTGTTTTCCCCTCCCCACATAACTCCCTCCTTTCCACACAGGTGAAGCACCACCACAATTCAATGAAAATTAATCTGCACCAACTGCCAGATATCAGCAATCACATATCTTTGGAAAACTGAAGCTCAACTGATTTTCAAACTAACAGAACCAAAGAATGATACTTTAACAAAAAATTTTTTTTACCTTATTTGTTTACCATGCCAGAAACCCCAATGTTGTAAAAGATCCAAAAAGTAAAAAAGACCAGTCTAGTTTCAATGCTCAAGCTAAACAAGTGTAAAAAAAATAAACAGTCAGCATTAAATGGTGAAAAATATATTAGATTTTTAATAATCTAGTGTTATTGGTCACATAGATAAGCTCATTTCAAAAATATGATCCTCTTCTAGACACTGTCCCTTTAAGGCCACACATGTATTGTCCAAATGGTCTGGGATTTCAAACAGCTTTTTTAGTTTAACATTTACTGTAAAAGTTCACAATTTAATGATTGTATCTGGCTGGAGAAGGTCCTTATCTAAATTTGCTCCTCTTTTTTGAATCTTTGCATATTTTCAAAATTAAAATAATAAAAACCAAATTGCCAGAGAGTAAGGTGGTTTTCAAACTTGCTCAGTGTTGACGTACCCTCAGCCCCACCATTAATGTACAGAATGATATCACAACACTTTCTATGGTTGCACAGGCAGCAATCCAGCACTAATTAATAACTGTTAGCAGATATCATCAATGTCAGGGCAGTACCCTTGCTGACATTTGACCTGGTGGCCTACTCTCTGTGGAAATATCTGTGGTAGGAGGACCTAGGTGAAGAGAAAGTAGGTGATATTCCTATTGCAGAGCTTCTTCCAAGTTCTTCTGTAAGAGGTGGATGGGGTAGTTGGTGTAGTTGGGAATGCCTACTGCTGCATGAGTATTGTGGGTTATAACACACACAGAGGCCATGAATTGTAAACTCATGCTGCTTCATTGTAAGGAGACAAAGCAGAGACCAGTATGATTATCTTGTCTTGATTATAGGATGGTGTCAAGGTTCCTTTCCCACTCTGAACTTTAGAGTACAGATATGGGGACCTGCATGTGAACCCCTAAACTGAATTACCAGCTTAGATCTGGTTTTGCTGCCACCAGTCCCAAGTACTAACTCCCTTCCCTGGGTAGCCTTGAGAGACTTCTCCACCAATTTCCTGGTGAACACCGATCCAAACCCTTGGATCTTAAAACAAGGAGAAATTAACCATTGCCGTTCCTTTCCCCCCACCAGTTCCTGGTGAGTCCAGATCCAACCCCCTTGGATCTTAAAACAAGGAAAAATCAATCAGGTTCTTTAAAAGAAGGCTTTTAATTAAAGAAAGAAAGGTAAAAATCATCTCTGTAAAATCAGGATGGAAAATAACTTTACAGGGTAATCAAATTCAAATTCAAAGAGCCCAGAGGAACCCCCTCTAGCCTTAAGTTCAAAGTTACAGCAAACAGAGGTAAACCCTCTAGCAAAAGGAACATTTACAAGTTGAGAAAACAAAGATAAACCTAACACGCCTTGCCTGGCTGTTACTTACAAGTTTGAAATATGAGAGACTTGTTCAGAAAGATTTGGAAAGCATGAATTGATGTCTGGTCCCTCTTAGTCCCAAGAGCGAACAACCCCCCAAACAAAGAGCACAAACAAAAGCCTTCCCCCCACCAAGATTTGAAAGTATCTTGTCCCCTTATTGGTTCTTTGGGTCAGGTATCAGCCAGGTTACCTGAGCTTCTTAAACCTTTACAGGTAAAAGGATTTTGGAGTCTCTGGCCAGGAGGGATTTTATAGTATTGTACACAGGAGGCCTGTTACCCTTCCCTTTATAGTTACGACAGATGGAAACAGAGTTGAGCAGCTGGGTGTCATAGGCCCCATACTATTAACAGCAAATGGAAATTCTCCTTTAGCTCAAATGATTGGCACCATTGTTTCTGGAGGAGGCTCTGAGTTCTATTCCTGATACTGCTGCCAAAGGGCCATACGAGGTAGTGTGCAGCCGAGTAACAGCAGTAAAAGGCTAGCTAGTCATGCATTTCCTATATCATTCAAATCAAATGGTTCTCTATTTCTAGTGCTATCTACAAGGTGATTTGGATCATGACACACATTCCCTATACTCACTACCTCTGACCTGCACTTTCCCCAACATTTCAGAGACTGCTCATCCGTTATCCTTATAGTCCTAGCCTGAACTGTCCTATCAAGAATTCAGGACCATTATTGTGCCCCCTCCACTTCACATTAGACAATCTGCCCACTCCACCTTTCTAATGTTTCCCCTTCTTTAGTAAATAAACAAACACACCATTAAAGTCAATATATTCCAACTCCATCTGGTAGGAGGGAAGCCATAAGTTCTGGAAACACAAAACAATGAAGAATAAAATCAAAGAGGAAATTAAAAAATAGAGTATAGAATAAAGGACAATACCTCTACTATGGGTTCCCCATTCATTTTAATAGTAACTGTAGTACTGTATTTCCATCACTATGTGGCACTGTTTCTGTTTTTTGATGCTCATTCAAAAATGGAACCACCCAGCTCTCAGGCAGTTCTATCTATCAGAGTTTCCTACCTGCTAGCTTATGTGCATCAACAATGTTAAATGATACATACAAAACTTGTAGTGAAGAGGAGAACGGAAAAGATGGAGATAAGAGAAAACAATGGAAAGAAGAGGAGGAAGGGAGAAAGAGGCATATATGACTACAAAAGAGTGAAAGACTATGAAACATGAGCAAAACAGACCACACAAGAAATGGGAGTTTCCAACTGGGACCAAAATTCCCATTGATACACAGTCCTCTGTCACTCATTTGTTTCGTTCTCTCTTCCTCTTCTGTGGCGTTGTCCAGTTTCACTTCTACATTAAAATTAGAATGCCGCCACTCCCTCCCTGCAAGAATGAAAAATGTTACAGTGCACAATGATGATAGAAATCTCCCAAATTTTAATAGGTGCCATGTTGCCATTATATCAATGTCATTATATCAACCACATTCTATCAATGTCTTTGATGTTCAGATCCAATGTGCTGATTACTTTTTTGGGCGGGGGGGGAGGCTATATCTCCTGTAACAATGGGCTGCAGATTCTAACTAGTGCTACATTGTCAGAATTTTCTCCATTGTTCAGTGAGGTAGCAAGTTTTGATAGGTGACTATCTTGTTTGCATTATCTAGTCTCACCCACAGTAAAGCACACAGCAAATTCTGATGCCGGTCATCTACCCATCTCTTCAGAATGTTTCCAGCGATAAAAATAAAGCAATCAGATGAATCCACAACAATCGCCATAGCTAGCAGGCTCAAAGACATCTGAGCTGACTGGGCATTGGAAGTGAACTGCCCTCTTATAGCTTAAGGAATTCATATGGGGTTAACAAAGTATACTGGCAAGGCATTGTGGGGAAGCTCACACTGCTGATGCCTCTAATAAATATGTGACACTGGAAAACTGGAAAGAGTGGTTCACATTTCCTGACCCCAGTAAGCTGACGAGTGTAAAGGTTACAAAAAGGTAATGTGTGGGAGGGACTTCATGCTCCAATATTTCAAACTCTACATCATGGTATTGTGGGCTCATTAGAAGTTATGTGAAATGAGCTAATATTTTCACTTTATCATTATGTAGTCATTAAGCTTTTTGCTTATGTTTACTATGATTATGTTGCACTTGGCTCCAGTATTTGTTTTGAAATTCACTTTTTGCTCACTTATTTCCAGTGTCAAACCCATTCTGTTGCAGAATCTTCCTTGGTAAATGTATTAAGAAATCCAGCAGTGAACTCTGTTTCTGGATCGTCATCTGAGTTTTGTCTACAAGCTGCATTTTCATGCATGTGTTTTGCTTTTATACTCTTTTGGAGTTTGTGATAAATGATATGTTTTTGCAAAATGGTTGTTTTTACTGAATGCATGACATTACACCCTTGTGCTGGTGGTCTTTGCAGCATGTTATGATTGCCTCAACAGCCACTGCAAACAAATCTGGTCTCTCTGACTTGTTTAATATTCTTGTATTCTGTTTTTATGCCTCAGAATGAATTTTTAAATCAGATTTACTGCTGCTCTCTTCTGAATACTCATTTTGGAGCTGTTTTTACTGGTCCTGTAATAATGTTCTTTGCAAAGTCAAGTCCATTTTTCACAGTAACCTTGATTTGATCCATCAGTTATACCAAAAATAATTCTCTCTCGAAGTATCTCATCATTCTTGTGATGCAGCTTATTGTGTAGATCTATAATAATATGGTCAATGGGCTCAACTGGCAGCTATTTGCTTGTAATGTAGTGCACCTTTGTGGATTAAAGTATTGTAACTGACCTCTCTGCAGGTGTTCACTAAGGGTGCTGGTGTACAACAGTTCTATCTAGATGTCTGGTAGCACGTTCCATGTATTAAAAGCACAGACAAAATTATCACAATTACTCCAAGCACTAGGCTTCACAGACACTAGCTTCTTGGTGGGTGTTCATTTTCTAGCTCACCTCACATAGTTCTATGCAGGGGTATAAAAGTAACATCCTTTGGGACTCCTTATGCTGTTCTCCTGCTGCTCTCACACAAAGGTGTCCCATGCATCCCTCTTGCAGGCCGTGGTCCTGTGTCCATTTGCTGCCGCTGCTACTCCTAACTTGCAGACAGCAACAGGTTACTTCTCTGACTAGCTCAGAGTTCAGTCCCAATTCTCAGACTGCCTGGTCTTCTCTCCACAGCCACTTCCCACGCTGCTGCCTCTGGTGTCCCAACTGCCTGGAACCTCAACCCTCTCCGCCTATTTCTAGTAATAAAGAGTGAAGAGCAACAGATTTACTACTTCACAGATTCATCACAGTAAACTTAAAATGATTGAATGTCTTTGTCTATCAGTTTGTAGTCCTCTACATGTTCCCCCTGTAACATAGTGGAAATTTCCAATACTTCTGGGCCTGTCACTTTAGCGCTGCGGAAGGGTTCACACACACAGATTTCTCTTTAATATCACTTTTCCCCAGGAAAATCTGGAAGCATTGCAATCACCTCCTCTAGTTCTTCAACTGGTTCTCTTCCAGACCAGGGGACTCAGTGCATTCGTTTCTGCAGTTTTTGCCAGAGATTTAATTTACTATTGCATAATGTAATAAAGGAGTGAATTACAGAACTGTTGGTCTTTATCTCTTATCCCATCGTCTGGTTTGGGTCAGCATTACAAATGGAAACATGACAGGGGGCAGCACCTCTTATTTCATTGGCCACTCTTACACTCCTCAGGCTGTATCTATTGAAAAGATAAAAATAGAGGTGGCTTCATTTTCAGAAATGCTTAGCACTCAGAGTTCAATTTAAATCAATAGGAGATGTAGGTGCTCATTGTTACAGGAATACTCTATGTTTGTATATATTGTTTGCATATTGTTAATCAATATATAAAATGCCAATAAATGATTCTCAAGAATATGTACCATAGTTCCTGGGTATTGTAAGACCACCAAACTTGCTGTTGTATCTGGAAATAGCTTCCTCTGTAAAGCTCTTTACATGGATCTCTTAATACTCAGCATCTCTGAAGATCAGGCACAGAGGACTGACTTCAATTTTTGGGACTATCAATTCAGCAACTTTATTGGATACTAAAAATTCACTTTTTTAAAAAATATTCATTTTTAAAAGAAGTGATTCCTTATTAAACTAATTACATGGGAGTATTTACAAAAGGTGAAGTTGCTTTACAAGAAATCCTTTAGAGGATATGACTAATAAACCTGTACTTTTTTTATTATTATTATTATTGCAAAATGTTGAGTCAAATCATTTTCTTACATTTGATTTTTTTTCTCTTTAAAAACGTTCATTCATCTCCTGGATGGAAAAACACCAGATAAATATTTGAATACAAGTAAAAGCAAACCCTGCAATTTCAGTTCAGAATTCATGATTCTCATAATCATTTCAGTTTAATGAACCCCAAGCATCATCTGCAGGGCTCACATCCCTCCCTCTGCAAATGGTGAGCCAAATTCTACTCTCAGTCTACACCCATGGGAATCTGGATAATCCACTGAAGCCAATGGGCTTGATTTGCCTTCTTTCCTACTGCACTAGATTTACATTGGTGTAACAGCCAAATTTGGTTTTCAGTTTGTATACATGAGCAAGGAAGCAGTGAGCAATATTTCAGATGTCAATTGCTATTCGTGAATGTACAAGGTAATGTTCTATGAATTACAAGCAGGTTGTACATACAGTGCATAAGTGTTTAATTGCATCATTAAATTGCTACAATTATGTAGATTATCTGAAACTATATTTTAATATACATTTTAAATACTAGTAATACTTCACACTTCTACAGCACCTTCTTTTGGGCTAAAAAAGCATTTTACAAACAATCATGAATTACTAGGGCTTGATGGCGTCATTAGGCCTATATATGAACCAGAGTTCTTCCATGTTT